>NC_052158.1:51519587-51677087 GCF_902713615.1 Scyliorhinus canicula | reverse complement strand
GCGCGGGCCCACTGTGTGGCTCCACCATGTCGACAGCGCCCACAAGGTCTGGACAGCATGGCCCCGTCGGCAGCCAGAACGGTGGGACACACCCATGGCCCTGCTAGCCCACTGAAAAATGGAGGAAAAAGTCCGGAGTGATTCTCGCCCGTTTTCCGGTGGGCATAGAGACATGGGGCGCGTTTCTCCGCCCCCCACGACGGGTAGGAGAATAGCGGGAGGGCCTTCCCGACATTTTTCCCGATCTCCCGCTATTCTCCCCCCTCCACGCCCGCCCCCCCGACACGAATGGCTGCTCGCCCTTTTTTACGGCGAGCAGCGATTCTCCCCTAGCCGATGGGCCGATTTCCCAGACCTTTACGGCCGTTATCACGAACTCCAACACACCTGCTCTCACAGTTCCTGAAAACGGCCGCAAAGTGCAGTTCTGGGGAACCATGGCACCGATTGGCACGGCCGCACCACGGCCGTGCCAAGGGTGCCATGGGCCCACGATCGGAGCCCAATGATCGCGGGCAGCGGGTCCGAACCCCGCGCACTCTTTGTTCCTCCGCCGCCCCGCTGGATCAGTCCGCGGGGCGGCTGAGGGGCATAACGGCCCGCGCATGCGCGGGTTTCATGAATATGCGTGGTGACGTCATCCGCGCATGCGCGGGTTGGAGCCGTCCAATCCGCGCATGTGCGGCTGACGTCATCATTTGCGTCAGCCGTCGTTAACTTTGGCGCGCGGGCTTAGCGAAATTCGCTAAGCCCGCGATGCCGAGGTTCACGGGGCCCGGCTGCTAGCCCCGACCGGGGAGCAGAATCAGGGTCCGGGAGGGGGCGCGGAGGCTGCCGTGAAAAACGGCCGGTTTCACGGCAGCCTTCACGACTCTCCGCATTTGCGAAGAATCGCGCCCTTAGTCCCCAAATGGGAGAATCTCGGCCTCTCTCTTTCGCTCTCTACCTCTCATTCTCTGTCTGTCTATCTCTCTCACTTTCTCTCTCTCTATCAATCTCCTACTCTCTCCCTATAGCTCTCACACTTTTTCTCCATCCTCCTCCCAACCTCTCTCTATGGGCGAAATTCTCCGCCCCCCACGACGGGTGGGAGAATAGCGGGAGGGCCTTCCCGACATTTTTCCCGCCCTCCCGCTATTCTCCCACCCCCCCGCCGAAGTCCCGACACGAATCGCTGCCGCCGTTTTTTTACGGCCGGCAGCGATTCACAGCTGTTAGAAGGGCCGAAGTCCCAGCCCTTTACGACCTTTTCACGAACGGCAAACACACCTGGTCCTGCCGTTCGTAAAAACGTCGTGACCACCTGGAAAAAAATAACCATGGCACCGATTGGCACGGCAGTACCACGGCCGTGCCAAGGGTGCCATGGGCCCGCGATCGGTGCCCACCGATCGCGGGCAGCGGGCCCGATGCCCGCGCACTATTTGTCCTTCCGCCGCCCCGCAGTATCAATACGCGGGGCGGCTGAGGGGCAATCCGGACCGCGCATGCGCGGGTTTCGCGCAAAAACGCGATGACGTCACCCGCGCATGCGCGGCTGACGTCATATGACGTCTGTCCGTCTCTATCTTACTATCAATCTATCTCTTTCTGTCTCTCTAACTTTCATTCTCTCAGTTTCACTCTATCTGTCTCAGCATTGACCCCCTGCTTGGCGCAGCCTCTCACATTCCCTTACCGATCCGTGACATTCCCAGAAAATGATGGACAGTGAAGAGCCTCCCTACCTGCAACACCTTGGTGTCTGGTCGCTTGGGGTAGGCGAATGTCACGTTCCTGAACTCTACGTGACCTCTCAGCCTATCTGGGACGAGCGTCCCCATGGTGGAAACTGCTGGCTTACGATCCATGTACTCGAAAACCTTCTCCGAGGCCCCGACAGCCTTCTTCACATTGGGGTAGACGTTCATCAGGACCTGACAGCGGTCACAACAGAGAGAGGGAAGCAACTTGTTAGGTCACCTCACGTTACTGCACATACCTTCACATCAGATAAAGAACAAGAACGAAGAAAAGTACAGCATGGGAACAGGCCCTTCGGCCCTCCAAGCCATTGGCGACACCTCACAGCAAGATCCCTTCAGTTAAACCAGGAAGTGAGGATCAAACGGTTGCGCAATGGTTAGCATTGCTACCTCAGGGCGCCAAGGTCCCAGGTTCATCCCAGCCACAGGTCACTGTCCCTGTGGAGTTTGCACATTCTCCCTGTGCCTGCGTGGGTTTCACGCCAACAACCCAAAAAGATGTGCAGGGTAGGGAGATTGGCCACGCTAAATTGCCTGTTAATTGGAAAAAAGAATTGGGTACTCCAAATTTTTCAGAAAAATAGGAAGTCAGGAGACTCAGGTGAAAAAGAGGGATTTCCTCTTGGCCTCCTGAACACAGGCTTTCGGTATCCTCTACCTTCCCCAGTGCTGCAGAACACACCACCAAATCTGCGCTACCCCCCAACCCCCCAAACGGGAGCATAGGAGGAGGAGGGCCAGCGAGTTCCAAGTAAGAAATGCATATGTTCGCACTGCTGTCACACAGCGCCAGGGATTGGGTCAATTTCGGGCTCGGGTGACTGTCTTTGTGGAGTTTGCATGTTCACCCTCGTGTCTGCGTGGGATGACTCCGGGTGCTCCGGTTTCCTCCCACGGTCTAAATATGCACAGGTTAGGTGAATTGGTCATGCTTCACTACCCCTTAGTGTCTCATGATGTGCAAGTTTGGTGTGGTAATGATGATATGATAGGGCACTGGGATGGGCTGAGATACAGTGCCCTTTCAGAGGGTCGATGCAGACCCAATGGGCCAAATGGCCTAATTCAGCACTGTAGGGATTTTATGTTGCTCTCTCAAAAAAGGAAAGGGAGTAATAAAGAGAGATCATGCTCAGGTATCCTGTCCATGTACACAGTGTGACCAGTCAGTGTGATGTCCATGTACACAGTGTGACCAGTCAGTATGATGTCCATGTACACAGTGTGACCAGTCAGTGTGATATTTCATGTACACAGTGTGACCAGTCAGTGTGATATCCATGTACACAGTGTGACCAGTCAGTATGATGTCCATGTACACAGTGTGGCCAGTCAGTGTGATGTCCATGTACAGAGTGTGACCAGTCAGTGTGATCTTTCATGTACACAGTGTGACCAGCCAGTGTGATGTCCATGTACACAGTGTGACCAGTCAGTATGATGTCCATGTACACAGTGTGATCAGTCAATGTGATGTCCATGTACACAATGTGACCAGTCAGTGTGATGTCCATGTACACAGTGTGACCTGTCAGTGTGATGTCCATGTACACAGTGTGACCAGTCAGTGTGATGTCCATGTACACAGTGTGACCAGTCAGTGTGATGTCCATGTACACAGTGTGACCAGTCAGTGTGATGTCCATGTACACAGTGTGACCAGTCAGTGTGATGTCCATGTACACAGTGTGACCAGTCAGTGTGATGTCCATGTACACAGTGTGACCAGTCAGTGTGATATCCATGTACACAGTGTGACCAGTCAGTGTGATGTCCATGTACACAGTGACCAGTCAGTGTGATGTCCATGTACACAGTGTGACCAGTTAGTGTGATATCCATGTACACAGTGTGACCAGTCAGTGTGATGTCCATGTACACAGTGACCAGTCAGTGTGATGTCCATGTACACATGTGACCAGTCAGCGATGTCCTTGTACACAGTGTGACCAGTCAATGTGATGACCATGTACACAGTGTGACCAGTCAGTGTGATGTCCATGTACACAGTGTGACCAGTTAGTGTGATATTTCATGTACACAGTGTGACCAGTCAGTGCGATGTCCATGTACACAGTGTGACGAGTCAGTGTAATATCCATGTACACAGTGTGACCAGTCAGTGTGATGACCATGTACACAGTGTGACCAGTCAGTGTGATGTCCATGTACACAGTGTGACCAGTCAGTGTGATGTCCATGTACACA
This sequence comes from Scyliorhinus canicula, assembly GCF_902713615.1. Taxonomy (NCBI): domain Eukaryota; kingdom Metazoa; phylum Chordata; class Chondrichthyes; order Carcharhiniformes; family Scyliorhinidae; genus Scyliorhinus; species Scyliorhinus canicula. Next base: position 51,673,134 of record NC_052158.1, on the reverse strand, counting down.
GCGTGACCAGTCAGCGTGATGTCCATGTACACAGTGTGACCAGTCAGTGTGATATTTCATGTACACAGTGTGACCAGTCAGTGTGATATCCATGTACACAGTGACCAGTCAGTGTGATGTCCATGTACACAGTGTGACCAGTCAGTGTGATATCCATGTACACAGTGTGACCAGTCAGTGTGATGTCCATGTACACAGTGTGACCAGACAGTGGGATGTCCATGTACACAGTGTGACCAGTCAGTGTGATGTCCATGCACACAGTGTGACCAATCACTGTGATGTCCATGTACACAGTGTGACCAGTCAGTGTGATGTCCATGTACACAGTGTGACCAGTCAGTGTGATGTCCATGTACACAGTGACCAGTGTGATGTCCATGTACACAGTGTGACCAGTCAGTGTGATGTCCATGTACACCGTGTGACCAGTCAGTGTGATGTCCATGTACACAGTGTGACCAATCACTGTGATGTCCATGTACACAGTGTGACCAATCACTGTGATGTCCATGTACACAGTGTGACCAGTCAGTGTGATCTTTCATGTACACAGTGTGACCAGCCAGTGTGATGTCCATGTACACAGTGTGACCAGTCAGTATGATGTCCATGTACACAGTGTGATCAGTCAATGTGATGTCCATGTACACAATGTGACCAGTCAGTGTGATGTCCATGTACACAGTGTGACCTGTCAGTGTGATGTCCATGTACACAGTGTGACCAGTCAGTGTGATGTCCATGTACACAGTGTGACCAGTCAGTGTGATGTCCATGTACACAGTGTGACCAGTCAGTGTGATGTCCATGTACACAGTGTGACCAATCAGTGTGATATCCATGTACACAGTGTGACCAGTCAGTGTGATGTCCATGTACACAGTGTGACCTGTCAGTGTGATGTCCATGTACAGTGTGACCAATCAGTGTGATATCCATGTACACAGTGTGACCAGTCAGTGTGATGTCCATGTACACAGTGTGACCAGTCAGTGTGATGTCCATGTACACAGTGTGACCAGTTAGTGTGATATCCATGTACACAGTGTGACCAGTCAGTGTGATGTCCATGTACACAGTGACCAGTCAGTGTGATGTCCATGTACACATGTGACCAGTCAGCGATGTCCTTGTACACAGTGTGACCAGTCAATGTGATGACCATGTACACAGTGTGACCAGTCAGTGTGATGTCCATGTACACAGTGTGACCAGTCAGTGTGATATTTCATGTACACAGTGTGACCAGTCAGTGCGATGTCCATGTACACAGTGTGACGAGTCAGTGTAATATCCATGTACACAGTGTGACCAGTCAATGTGATGACCATGTACACAGTGTGACCAGTCAGTGTGATGTCCATGTACACAGTGTGACCAGTCAGTGTGATGTCCATGTACACAGCGTGACCAGTCAGCGTGATGTCCATGTACACAGTGTGACCAGTCAGTGTGATATTTCATGTACACAGTGTGACCAGTCAGTGTGATATCCATGTACACAGTGTGACCAGTCAGTGTGATGTCCATGTACACAGTGTGACCAGTCAGTGTGATATCCATGTACACAGTGTGACCAGTCAGTGTGATGTCCATGTACACAGTGTGACCAGACAGTGTGATGTCCATGTACACAGTGTGACCAGTCAGTGTGATGTCCATGTACACAGTGTGACCAGTCACTGTGATGTCCATGTACACAGTGTGACCAGTCAGTGTGATGTCCATGTACACAGTGTGACCAGTCAGTGTGATGTCCATGTACACAGTGACCAGTCAGTGTGATGTCCATGTACACAGTGTGACCAGTCAGTGTGATGTCCATGTACACAGTGTGACCAGTCAGTGTGATGTCCATGTACACAGTGTGACCAGTCAGTGTGATGTCCATGTACACAGTGTGACCAGTCAGTGTGATGTCCATGTACACAGTGTGACCAGTCAGTGTGATGTCCATGTACACAGTGTGACCAGTCAGTGTGATATTTCATGTACACAGTGTGACCAGTCAGTGTGATGTCCATGTACACAGTGACCAGTCAGTGTGATGTCCATGTACACAGTGTGACCAGTCAGTGTGATGTCCATGTACACAGTGTGACCAGTCAGTGTGATGTCCATGTACACAGTGTGACCAGTCAGTGTGATGTCCATGTACACAGTGTGACCAGTCAGTGTGATGTCCATGTACACAGTGTGACCAGTCAGTGTGATGTCCATGTACACAGTGACCAGTCAGTGTGATGTCCATGTACACAGTGTGACCAGTCAGTGTGATGTCCATGTACACAGTGTGACCAGTCAGTGTGATGTCCATGTACACAGTGTGACCAGTCAGTGTGATGTCCATGTACACAGGTGACCAGTCAGTGTGATGTCCATGTACACAGTGTGACCAGTCAGTGTGATGTCCATGTACACAGTGTGACCAGTCAGTGTGATGTCCATGTACACAGTGTGACCAGTCAGTGTGATGTCCATGTACACAGTGTGACCAGTCAGTGTGATGTCCATGTACACAGTGTGACCAGTCAGTGTGATATCCATGTACACAGTGTGACCAGTCAGTGTGATATCCATGTACACAGTGTGACCAGTTAGTGTGATATCCATGTACACAGTGTGACCAGTCAGTGTGATATCCATGTACACAGTGTGACCAATCAGTGTGATGTCCATGTACACAGTGTGACCTGTCAGTGTGATGTCCATGTACAGTGTGACCAATCAGTGTGATATCCATGTACACAGTGTGACCAGTCAGTGTGATGTCCATGTACACAGTGTGACCAGTCAGTGTGATGTCCATGTACACAGTGTGACCAGTCAGTGTGATATCCATGTACACAGTGACCAGTCAGTGTGATGTCCATGTACACAGTGTGACCAGTCAGTGTGATGTCCATGTACACAGTGTGACCAGTCAGTGTGATATTTCATGTACACAGTGTGACCTGTCAGTGTGATGTCCATGTACACAGTGTGACCAATCAGTGTGATATCCATGTACAGTGTGACCAGTCAGTGTGATGTCCATGTACACAGTGTGACCAGTCAGTGTGATGTCCATGTACACAGTGTGACCAGTTAGTGTGATATCCATGTACACAGTGTGACAAGTCAGTGTGATATCCATGTACACAGTGTGACCAGTCAGTGTGATATCCATGTACACAGTGTGACCAGTTAGTGTGATATCCATGTACACAGTGTGACCAGTCAGTGTGATATCCATGTACACAGTGTGACCAATCAGTGTGATGTCCATGTACACAGTGTGACCTGTCAGTGTGATGTCCATGTACAGTGTGACCAATCAGTGTGATATCCATGTACACAGTGTGACCAGTCAGTGTGATGTCCATGTACACAGTGTGACCAGTCAGTGTGATGTCCATGTACACAGTGTGACCAGTTAGTGTGATATCCATGTACACAGTGTGACAAGTCAGTGTGATATCCATGTACACAGTGTGACCAGTTAGTGTGATATCCATGTACACAGTGTGACCAGTCAGTGTGATATCCATGTACACAGTGTATCCAGTTAGTGTGATATCCATGTACACAGTGTGACCAGTCAGTGTGATATCCATGTACACAGTGTATCCAGTTAGTGTGATATCCATGTACACAGTGTGACCAGTCAGTGTGCTGTCCATGTACACAGTGCGACCAGTCAGTGTGCTGTCCATGTATTCAGTGTAACCAGTCAGTGTGATGTCCATGTACACAGTGCGACCAGTCAGTGTGATGTCCTTTTACAAAGTGTGACCAGTAAGTGTGATGTCCATGTACACAGTGTGACCAGTCAATGTGATGACCATGTACACAGTGACCAGTCAGTGCGATGTCCATGTACACAGTGTGACCAGTCAGTGTGATGACCATGTACACAGTGACCAGTCAGTGTGATGTCCGTGTACACAGTGTGACTAGTCAGTGTGATGACCATGTACAGTGTGACCAGCCAGTGTGATGACCATGTACACAGTGTGACCAGCCAGTGTGATAACCATGTACACAGTGACCAGTCAGTATGATGTCCGTGTACACAGTGTGACCAGTCCGTGTAATATTTCATGTACACAGTGTGACCAGTCAGTGTGATGTCCATGTACACAGTGTGACCAGTCAGTGTGATGTCCATGTACACAGTGACCAGTCAGTGTGATGTCCATGTACACAGTGTGACCAATCACTTTGATGTCCATGTACACAGTGTGACCAGTCAATTTGATGTCCATGTACACAGTGTGACCAGTCAATGTGATGACTATGTACACACTGTGACCAGTCAGTGTGATGTCCTTGTACACACTGTGACCAGTCAGTGTGATATCCATGTACACACTGTGACCAGTCAGTGTGCTGTCCATGTATTCAGTGTAACCAGTCAGTGTGATGTCCATGTACACAGTGTATCCAGTTAGTGTGATGTCCATGTACACAGTGACCAGTCAGTGTGATGTCCATGTACACAGTGTGACCAGTCAGTGTGATGTCCATGTACACAGTGTGACCAGTCAGTGTGATGTCCGTGTACACAGTGTGACCAGTCAGTGTGATGACCATGTACACAGTGTGACCAGTCAGTGTGATGTCCATGTACACAGTGTGACCAGTCAGTATGATGTCCATGTACACAGTGTGACCAGTCAGTGTGATGTCCGTGTACACAGTGTGACCAGTCCGTGTGATGTCCATGTACACAGTGACCAGTCAGTGTGATGTCCATGTACACAGTGTGACCAGTCCGTGTGATGACCATGTACACAGTGTGACTAGTCAGTGTGATGTCCGTGTACACAGTGTGACCAGCCAGTGTGATGACCATGTACACAGTGTGACCAGCCAGTGTGATGACCATGTACACAGTGTGACCAGCCTGTGTGATGACCATGTACACAGTGTGACCAGTCAGTGTGATGTCCATGTACACAGTGTGACCAGTCATTGTGATGTCCATGTACACAGTGTGACCAGTCAGTGTGATGTCCATGTACACAGTGTGACCAGTCAGTGTGATGACCATGTACACAGTGTGACCAGTCAGTGTGATGTCCATGTACACAGTGTGACCAGTCAGTGTGATATCCATGTACACAGTGTGACCAGTCAGTGTGATGTCCGTGTACACAATGTGACCAGTCAGTGTGATATCCATGTACACAGTGTGACCAGTCAGTGTGATATCCATGTACACAGTGTGACCAGTCAGTGTGATATAGAACATAGAACATAGAACAGTACAGCACAGAACAGGCCCTTCGGCCCTCGATGTTGTGCCGAGCAAAGATCACCCTACTTGAACCCACGTAACCTGTATACCCGTAACCCAACAATCTCCCCATTAACCTTACACTACGGGCAATTTAGCATGGCCAATCCACCTAATCCGCACATCTTTGGACTGTGGGAGGAAACCGGAGCACCCGGAGGAAACCCACGCACACACAGGGAGGACGTGCAGACTCCACACAGACAGTGACCCAGCCGGGAATCGAACCTGGGACCCTGGAGCTGTGAAGCATTGATGCTAACCACCATGCTACCGTGAGGCCCCTTATCCATGTACACAGTGTGACCAGTCAGTGTGATATCCATGTACACAGTGTGACCAGTCAGTGTGATGTCCATGTACACAGTGTGACCAGTCAGTGTGATATTTCATGTACACAGTGTGACCTGTCAGTGTGATGTCCATGTACAGTGTGACCAATCAGTGTGATATCCATGTACACAGTGTGACCAGTCAGTGTGATGTCCATGTACACAGTGTGACCAGTCAGTGTGATGTCCATGTACACAGTGTGACCAGTTAGTGTGATATCCATGTACACAGTGTGACAAGTCAGTGTGATATCCATGTACACAGTGTGACCAGTCAGTGTGATATCCATGTACACAGTGTGACCAGTTAGTGTGATATCCATGTACACAGTGTGACCAGTCAGTGTGATATCCATGTACACAGTGTGACCAATCAGTGTGATGTCCATGTACACAGTGTGACCTGTCAGTGTGATGTCCATGTACAGTGTGACCAATCAGTGTGATATCCATGTACACAGTGTGACCAGTCAGTGTGATGTCCATGTACACAGTGTGACCAGTCAGTGTGATGTCCATGTACACAGTGTGACCAGTTAGTGTGATATCCATGTTCACAGTGTGACAAGTCAGTGTGATATCCATGTACACAGTGTGACCAGTTAGTGTGATATCCATGTACACAGTGTGACCAGTTAGTGTGATATCCATGTACACAGTGTGACCAGTTAGTGTGATATCCATGTACACAGTGTGACCAATCACTGTGATGTCCATGTACACAGTGTGACCAGTCAGTGTGCTGTCCATGTATTCAGTGTAACCAGTCAGTGTGATGTCCATGTACACAGTGTATCCAGTTAGTGTGATATCCATGTACACAGTGTGACCAGTCAGTGTGATATCCATGTACACAGTGTATCCAGTTAGTGTGATATCCATGTACACAGTGTGACCAGTCAGTGTGCTGTCCATGTACACAGTGCGACCAGTCAGTGTGCTGTCCATGTATTCAGTGTAACCAGTCAGTGTGATGTCCATGTACACAGTGCGACCAGTCAGTGTGATGTCCTTTTACAAAGTGTGACCAGTAAGTGTGATGTCCATGTACACAGTGTGACCAGTCAATGTGATGACCATGTACACAGTGACCAGTCAGTGCGATGTCCATGTACACAGTGTGACCAGTCAGTGTGATGACCATGTACACAGTGACCAGTCAGTGTGATGTCCGTGTACACAGTGTGACCAGTCAGTGTGATAACCATGTACACAGTGACCAGTCAGTATGATGTCCGTGTACACAGTGTGACCAGTCCGTGTGATATTTCATGTACACAGTGTGACCAGTCAGTGTGATGTCCATGTACACAGTGTGACCAGTCAGTGTGATGTCCATGTACACAGTGACCAGTCAGTGTGATGTCCATGTACACAGTGTGACCAATCACTTTGATGTCCATGTACACAGTGTGACCAGTCAATTTGATGTCCATGTACACAGTGTGACCAGTCAATGTGATGACTATGTACACACTGTGACCAGTCAGTGTGATGTCCTTGTACACACTGTGACCAGTCAGTGTGATATCCATGTACACACTGTGACCAGTCAGTGTGCTGTCCATGTATTCAGTGTAACCAGTCAGTGTGATGTCCATGTACACAGTGTATCCAGTTAGTGTGATGTCCATGTACACAGTGACCAGTCAGTGTGATGTCCATGTACACAGTGTGACCAGTCAGTGTGATGTCCATGTACACAGTGTGACCAGTCAGTGTGATGTCCGTGTACACAGTGTGACCAGTCAGTGTGATGACCATGTACACAGTGTGACCAGTCAGTGTGATGTCCATGTACACAGTGTGACCAGTCAGTATGATGTCCATGTACACAGTGTGACCAGTCAGTGTGATGTCCGTGTACACAGTGTGACCAGTCCGTGTGATGTCCATGTACACAGTGACCAGTCAGTGTGATGTCCATGTACACAGTGTGACCAGTCCGTGTGATGACCATGTACACAGTGTGACTAGTCAGTGTGATGTCCGTGTACACAGTGTGACCAGCCAGTGTGATGACCATGTACACAGTGTGACCAGCCAGTGTGATGACCATGTACACAGTGTGACCAGCCTGTGTGATGACCATGTACACAGTGTGACCAGTCAGTGTGCTGTCCATGTACACAGTGTGACCAGTCATTGTGATGTCCATGTACACAGTGTGACCAGTCAGTGTGATGTCCATGTACACAGTGTGACCAGTCAGTGTGATGACCATGTACACAGTGTGACCAGTCAGTGTGATGTCCATGTACACAGTGTGACCAGTCAGTGTGATATCCATGTACACAGTGTGACCAGTCAGTGTGATGTCCGTGTACACAATGTGACCAGTCAGTGTGATATCCATGTACACAGTGTGACCAGTCAGTGTGATATCCATGTACACAGTGTGACCAGTCAGTGTGATATAGAACATAGAACATAGAACAGTACAGCACAGAACAGGCCCTTCGGCCCTCGATGTTGTGCCGAGCAAAGATCACCCTACTTGAACCCACGTAACCTGTATATCCGTAACCCAACAATCTCCCCATTAACCTTACACTACGGGCAATTTAGCATGGCCAATCCACCTAATCCGCACATCTTTGGACTGTGGGAGGAAACCGGAGCACCCGGAGGAAACCCACGCACACACAGGGAGGACGTGCAGACTCCCACACAGACAGTGACCCAGCCGGGAATCGAACCTGGGACCTGGAGCTGTGAAGCATTGATGCTAACCACCCATGCTACCGTGAGGCCCTTATCCATGTACACAGTGTAACCAGTCAGTGTGATATCATGTACACAGGTGACCAGTCCGTGTGATATGACCATGTACACATTGTGACAGCCAGTGTTGCATGACCATGTACACAGTGACCAGTCAGTGTGATGTCCATGTACAGAGTGTGACCAGTCAGTGTGATTGTCCATGTACACAGTGTGACCAATCAGTGTGATGTCCATGTACAGTGTGACCAGTCAGTGTGATGTCCATGTACACAGTGTGACCAGTCAGTGTGATGTCCGTATACACAGTGTGACCAGTCAGTGTGATGTCCATGTACACAGTGACCAGTCAGTGTGATGTCCATGTACACAGTGTGACCAGTCCGTGTGATGTCCATGTACACAGTGTGACCAGTCAGTGTGATGTCCATGTACACAGTGACCAGTCAGTGTGATGTCCATGTACACAGTGTGACCAGTCAGTGTGATGTCCATGTACACAGTGTGACCAGTCAGTGTGATGTCCGTGTACACAGTGTGACCAGTCAGTGTGATGTCCATGTACACAGTGTGACCAGTCAGTGTGATGTCCATGTACACAGTGTGACCAGTCCGTGTGATGTCCATGTACACAGTGACCAGTCAGTGTGATGTCCATGTACACAGTGTGACCAGTCAGTGTGATGTCCATGTACACAGTGTGACCAGTCAGTGTGATGTCCGTGTACACAGTGTGACCAGTCAGTGTGATGTCCATGTACACAGTGTGGCCAGTCAGTGTGATGTCCGTGTACACAGTGTGACCAGTCAGTGTGCTGTCCATGTACACAGTGTGACCAGTCAGTGTGATGTCCATGTACACAGTGTGACCAGTCAGTGTGATGTCCATGTACACAGTGTGACCAGTCAGTGTGATGTCCATGTACACAGTGTGACCAGTCAGTGTGATGTCCATGTACACAGTGTGACCAGTCAGTGTGATGTCCATGTACACAGTGTGACCAGTCAGTGTGATGTCCATGTACACAGTGTGACCAGTCAGTGTGATGTCCATGTACACAGTGTGACCAGTCAGTGTGATGTCCGTGTACACAGTGTGACCAGTCAGTGTGATGTCCATGTACACAGTGTGACCAGTCAGTGTGATGTCCATGTACACAGTGTGACCAGTCAGTGTGATGTCCATGTACACAGTGTGACCAGTCAGTGTGATGTCCATGTACACAGTGTGACCAGTCAGTGTGATGACCATGTACACAGTGACCAGTCAGTGTGATGTCCATGTACACAGTGTGACCAGTCAGTGTGATGCCCATGTACACAGTGTGACCAGTCAGTGTGACGTCCGTGTACACAGTGTGACCAGTCAGTGTGATGTCCATGTACACAGTGTGACCAGTCCGTGTGATGTCCATGTACACAGTGTGACCAGTCAGTGTGATGTCCATGTACACAGTGTGACCAGTCAGTGTGATGTCCGTGTACACAGTGTGACCAGTCAGTGTGATGTCCGTGTACACAGTGACCAGTCAGTGTGATGTCCATGTACACAGTGTGACCAATCAGTGTGATGTCCGTGTACACAGTGTGACCAGTCAGTATGATGACCATGTACACAGTGACCAGTCAGTGTGATGACCATGTACACAGTGTGACCAGTCCGTGTGATGTCTGACGATCAGTGTCTGGGTATCAGGTTTCTGGATGTCAGCTGTCGATGCGATTAGTATTCTCTCCTGAACAAAGCTGCTTCCCTCACCTCAATTGTCGTGGTAAACTGCAGCTGGTAAAATATCAGGGAGACGAGATTCCCACTGGTGACGTTTCCTGCTTCCACGAGGCATCCGCCACAGTAAAGGAGACTGACCTTCAGAACCAAGTCCGATAGCTGAGACAGAGGAGAGGCAACACAAAGACAGAGTGAGAACAAGGTTGCGCTTTCCCCAATCTCTCACTGCCCGGGACCCATTACCGCAGGGTCCCGGAGAGAAACTATGCTCAAACTGACCACGCTGACATTCCTCAATCACACCCTCACTCCCCAATCGCACCCTCATTTCCCAATCACACCCTCACTCCTCAATCACACGCTCACTCCTCAATCACACACTCACTCTTCAATGACACCCTCACTCCCCAATCACACCCTCACTCCCCAATCACTCCCTCACTCCCCAATCACTCCCTCATTCTCCAATCACACCCTCATTCCCCAATCACACCGTCATTTCCCAATCACACTCTCACTCCTCAATTAAACCCTCACTCCTCAATCACACCCTCACTCCTCAATCACACACTCACTCCCCAATCACACCCTCACTCCCCAATCACTCCCTCACTCTCCAATCACTCCCTCATTCTCCAATCACACCCTCATTCCCCAATCACACCGTCATTTCCCAATCACACTCTCACTCCTCAATTAAACCCTCACTCCTCAATCACACCCTCACTCCTCAATTACACCCTCACTCCCCAATCACACCCTCACTCCCCAATCGCACCCTCATTCCCCAATCACACCCTCATTCCTCAATCAAACCCTCACTCCCCAATCACACCCTCACTCCCCAATCACACCCTCACTCCCCAATCACACCCTCACTCCCCAATCACACCCTCATTTCCCAATAACACCCTCATTTCCCAAATCACATCCTCACTCCCCAATCACACCCTCACTCCCCAATCACACCCTCATTTCTCAATATCACCCTCACTCCCCAATCACACCCTCATTTCCCATTCACACCCTCTCTTCCCAATCACACCCTCACTCCCCAATCACACCCTCACTCCCCAAAACAGCCTCACTCCCCAATCACACCCTCACTCCACCATCACACACTCACTCCCCAATCACACCCTCATTCCCCAATCACACCCTCATTCCCCAATCACACCCTCATTCCCCAATCACATCCTCATTCTCCAATCACACCCTCATTCTCCAATCACACCCTCATTCTCCAATCACACACTCATTCTCCAATTGCACCCATATTCTCCAATCGCACCCTCACTCCCCAATCACACCCTCACTCCCCAATCACCCTCACTCCCCAATCTCACCCTCATTTCCCAATCACACCCTCATTCCCCAATCACACCCTCATTCCCCTATCACACCCTCATTCTCCAATCACACCCTCATTCTCCAATCACACACTCATTCTCCAATTGCACCCATATTCTCCAATCGCACCCTCACTCCCCAATCACACCCTCACTCCCCAATCACCCTCACTCCCCAATCTCACCCTCATTTCCCAATCACACCCTCATTCCCCAATCACACCCTCATTCCCCTATCACACCCTCATTCTGCAATCACATCCTCATTTCCCACTCACACCCTCACTCCTCAATCACAGCCTCACTCCTCAATCTTCAATCACACCCTCACTCCCCAATCACACCCTCAATCCTCAATCACACCCTCATTCTCCAGTCACACTTTCACCTCAATCACACCCTCATTCCCCAATCGCACCCTCATTCACCAATCGCACCCTCATTTCCCAATCACACCCTCACCCCAATCACACCCTCACTCCTCAATGACACCCTCACTCCCCAATCACACCCTCACTCCCCAATCACACACTCATTACCCAATCACACCCTCACTCCCCAATCACACCCTCATTCTCCAGTCACACCCTCATAACCCAATCACACCCTCATTCCCCAATCACACCCTCACTCCTCAATCACACCCTCTCTTCAATCCCACCCTCACTCCTGAATCACACCCTCATTCTCCAATCACACCCTCACTCCTCAATCACACCCTCGTTCCCCAATCATACCCTCACTCCTCAATCACACCCTCACTCCTCAATCACACCCTCATTCTTCAATCACACCCTCACTCCCCAATCACACCCTCATTCCGCAATCACACCCTCATTCTCGAATCGCACCCTCATTCTGCAATCGCACCCTCAATCCCCAATCGCACCCTCATTTCCCAATCACACCCTCATTCCGCAATCACACCCTCATTCTCGAATCGCACCCTCATTCCCCAATCATACCCTCACTCCTCAATCACATCCTCACTCCTCAATCACACCCTCACTCTTCAATCACACCCTCACTCCCCAATCACACCCTCAATCCTCAATCACACCCTCACTCCCCAATCACACCTTCATCTCAATCCCACCCTCATTCCCCAATCACACCCTCACTCCTCAATCACACCCTCATTCTCCAATCACACCCTCACTCCTCAATCACACCCTCTCTTCAATCCCACCCTCACTCCCCAATTACACCCTCAATCCTGAATCACACCCTCATTCTCCAGTCACACCTTCACCTCAATGACACCCTCATTCCCCAATGACACCCTCTCTCCTCAATCACACCCTCACTCCCCAATCACACCCTCACTCTTCAGTCACACCCTCACTCCCCAATCACACCCTCAATCCTCAATCACACCCTCATTCTCCAGTCACACCTTCACCTCAATCACACCCTCATTCCCCAATGACAACCTCTCTCCTCAATCACACCCTCACTCCCCAATCACACCCTCACTCTTCCATCACACCCTCACTCCCCAATCACACCCTCAATCCTCAATCACACCCTCATTCTCCAGTCACACCTTCACCTCAATCACACCCTCATTCCCCAATGACACCCTCACTCCCCAATCACATCCTCACTCCTCAATCACACCCTCACTCTTCCATCACACCCTCACTCCCCAATCACACCCTCAATCCTCAATCACACCCTCATTCTCCAGTCACAACTTCACCTCAATCACACCTTCATTCCCCTATCACACCCTCACTCCCGAATCACATCCTCACTCCTCAATCACACCCTCACTCCTCAATCACACCCTCACTCCCCAATCACACCCTCACTCCCCAATCACACCCTCACTCCCCACTCACACCCACACTCCTAAGAGATGTGTCAAAGGCCCACATCACCCTTGTGATTTAACTACCATGTTCCTCTCAGCCTCGCAGTGTGCTCCACAAACCACCCAAGATGGAGGGCTGTGGTCACTTACACTGTTCGTACACATGAAACCAGCGTAGGCTACAGCCTCCTTCTTATTGAGTCGGTAGGTATCCTCCAGACGATCGCCATAGCGACGAGACTCTCCATCCTCATTCGCAAAGCTCCGCACTGTCTTTATGGAAGAGAAGGTTTCCACAGCAACATGGTTGGCCTTCGCAAGAGACTCCTGAACCTTGGCGGAGAGTTCCTGTCAAACAAAATATAAAGAAAGGTCAGAGACCCTCACACAGGGTCAGAGACCCTCACACAGGGATAGAGACCCTCACACAGGGATAGAGACCCTCACACAGGGTCAGAGACCCTCACACAGGGATAGAGACCCTCACACAGGAATAGAGACCCTCACACAGGGTCAGAGACCCTCACACAGGGATAGAGACCCTCACACAGGGATAGAGACCATCACACAGGGACAGATACCTTCACACAGGGACAGAGACCCTCACACAGGGATACAGACCCTCACACAGGGTCAGAGACACTCAAACAGGGACAGAGACACACAGGGACAGAGACCCTCACACAGGGATAGAGACCCACACAGGGATAGAGACCCTCACACAGTGTCAGAGACCCTCACACAGGGATAGAGACCCTCACACAGGGACAGAGACCCTCACACAGGGTCAGAGACCCTCACACAGGGATACAGATCCTCACACAGGGATACAGACCCTCACACAGGGACAGAGACCCTCACACAGGGAAAGAGACCCTCACACAGGGTCACAGACCTTCACACTTGGTCAGAGACCCTCACACAGGGATAGAGACCCTCACACAGGGACAGACACACACACAGGGACAGAGACCCTCACACAGGGTCAGAGACCCTCACGCAGGGACAGAGAACCTCACACAGGGATAGAGACCCTCACACAGGGACAGAGACCCTCACACAGGGATAGAGACCCTCACACAGGGACAGACACTCACACAGGGATACAGACCCTCACACAGGGACAGAGACCCTCACACAGGGTCAGAGACCCTCACACAGGGTCAGAGATGCTCGCACAGGGATATAGACCCTCACACAGGGACAGAGACACACACAGGGACAGAGACCCTCACACAGGGATAGAGACCCTCACACAGGGATAGAGACCCTCACACAGGGATAGAGACCCTCACAGGGTCAGAGATGCTCGCACAGGGATATAGACCCTCACACAGGGACAGAGACACACACAGGGACAGAGACCCTCACACGGGGATAGAGACCCTCACACAGGGACAGACACACACACAGGGACAGAGACCCTCACACAGGGTCAGAGACCCTCACACAGGGTCAGAGACCCTCACGCAGGGACAGAGAACCTCACACAGGGATAGAGACCCTCACACAGGGACAGAGACCCTCACACAGGGATAGAGACCCTCACACAGGGACAGACACTCACACAGGGATACAGACCCTCACACAGGGACAGAGACCCTCACACAGGGTCAGAGACCCTCACACAGGGTCAGAGATGCTCGCACAGGGATATAGACCCTCACACAGGGACAGAGACACACACAGGGACAGAGACCCTCACACAGGGATAGAGACCCTCACACAGGGATAGAGACCCTCACACAGGGATAGAGACCCTCACAGGGTCAGAGATGCTCGCACAGGGATATAGACCCTCACACAGGGACAGAGACACACACAGGGACAGAGACCCTCACACGGGGATAGAGACCCTCACACAGGGATCGGGACCCTCACACAGGGACAGGGACCCTCACACAGGGACAGGGACCCTCACACAGGGACAGAGACACACACAGGGACAGCGACCCTCACACAGGGACAGAGACCCTCACACAGGAATGGGGACCCTCACACAGGGACAGAGACCCTCACACAGGGTCAGAGACAATCACACAGGGTCAGTGACCTTCACACAGGGTCAGAGACCCTCACACAGGGTCAGAGACGCTCGCACAGGGATATAGACCCTCACACAGGGTCAGAGACGCTCGCACAGGGATAGGGGCCCTCACACAGGGATAAGGACACTCACACAGGAATGGGGACCCTCACCCAGTGACAGAGACCCTCATACAGGGACAGAGACCCTCACACAGGGACCGAGACACACACAGGGACAGAGACCCTCACACAGGGACAGAGACCCTCACACAGGGACAGAGACCCTCACACAGGAATAGAGACCCTCACACAGGGACAGAGACCCTCAGACAGGAACAGGGATGCTCACACAGGGATATAGACCCTCACACAGGGAGAGAGAGACCCTCACACAGGGAGAGAGAGACCCTCACACAGGGATAGAGACCCACACACAGGTTCAGAGACCCTCACACATGGTCAGAGACCCTCACACAGGGACAGACACACACACAGGGACAGGGACCCTTACACAGGGACAAGGACCCTCACACCGAGACAGAGACCCTCACACAGGGACAGAGACCCTCACACAGGGACAGAGACTCTCACACAGGGTCAGACCCTCACACAGGGTCAGAGACCCTCACACAGGGTCAGAGACCCTCACACAGGGATAGAGACCCTCACACAGGGATACAGACCCTCACACAGGGACAGAGACCCTCACACAGGGTTAGCGACCTTCACAAAGGGGCAGAGACCCTCACACAGGGTCAGAGACCCTCACACAGGGACAGAGACCCTCACACAGAGACAGAGACCCTCACACAGGGATAGGGACCCTCACACAGGGACAGAGACCCTCGCACAGGGACAGAGACCCTCACACAGGGACAGAGACCCTCACACAGGGATAGAGACTCTCACACAGGGTCAGAGACCCTCACACAGGGACAGAGACCCTCACACAGGGATAGAGACCCACACACAGGTTCAGAGACCCTCACACATGGTCAGAGACCCTCACACAGGGACAGACACACACACAGGGACAGGGACCCTTACACAGGGACAGAGACCCTCACACAGGGATAGAGACCTCACACAGGGTCAGAGACCCTCACGCAGGGATACAGACCCTCACACAGGGACAGAGACCCTCGCACAGGGACAGAGACACACACAGGGACAGAGACCCTCACACAGGGATAGGGACCCTCACACAGGGACAGAGACCCTCGCACAGGGACAGAGACACACACAGGGACAGAGACCCTCACACAGGGATAGGGACCCTCACACAGGGACAGGGACCCTCACACAGGGATAGAGACCCTCACACAGGGACAGAAACCCTCGCACAGGGACAGAGACCCTCACACAGGGATAGGGACCCTCACACAGGGTCAGAGACCCTCACACAGGGTCAGAGACCCTCACACAGGGATACAGACTCTCACACAGGGTCAGAGACCCTCACACAGCGATAGAGACGCTCACAGAGGAACAGGGACCCTCACACAGGGATAGAGACCCTCACACAGGGACAGAGATCCTCGCACAGGGACAGAGACCCTCACACAGGGATAGAGACCCTCAAACAGGGTCAGAGACCCTCACACAGGGACAGAGATCCTCGCACAGGGACAGAGACCCTTACACAGGGATAGAGACCCTCAAACAGGGTCAGAGACCCTCACACAGGGTCAGAGACCCTCACACAGGGATAGAGATGCTCACACAGGGATAGAGACCCTCACACAGGGACAGAGACCCTCGCACAGGGACAGAGACCCTCACACAGGGATACAGACCCTCACACAGGGACAGAGACACTCACACAGAGACAGAGACCCTCACACAGGGATAGGGACCCTCACACAGGGATAGGGACCCTCACACAGGGATACAGACCCTCACACAGGGACAGAGACCCTCACACAGGGATAGGGACCCTCACACAGGGACAGAGACACTCACACTGGGACCGAGACCCTCACACAGGGACAGAGACACTCACACAGAGACAGAGACCCTCACACAGAGACAGAGACCCTCACACAGGGATAGAGACACTCACACAGGGTCAGAGACCCTCACACAGGGATAGGGACCCTCACACAGGGATACAGACCCTCACACAGGGATAGGGACCCTCACACAGGGACAGAGACACTCACACAGTGACAGAGACCCTCACACAGGGATAGGGACCCTCACACAGGGATAGGGACCCTCACACAGGGATACAGACCCTCACACAGGGACAGAGACCCTCACACAGGGATAGGGACCCTCACACAGGGACAGAGACACTCACACAGAGACAGAGACCCTCACACAGGGATAGGGACCCTCACACAGGGATAGGGACCCTCACACAGGGATACAGACCCTCACACAGGGACAGAGACCCTCACACAGGGACAGAGACCCTCACACAGGGATAGAGACCTCACACAGGGTCAGAGACCCTCACGCAGGGATACAGACCCTCACACAGGGACAGAGACCCTCGCACAGGGACAGAGACACACACAGGGACAGAGACCCTCACACAGGGATAGGGACCCTCACACAGGGACAGAGACCCTCGCACAGGGACAGAGACACACACAGGGACAGAGACCCTCACAAAGGGATAGGGACCCTCACACAGGGACAGGGACCCTCACACAGGGATAGAGACCCTCACACAGGGACAGAGACCCTCGCACAGGGACAGAGACCCTCACACAGGGATAGGGACCCTCACACAGGGTCAGAGACCCTCACACAGGGTCAGAGACCCTCACACAGGGATACAGACTCTCACACAGGGTCAGAGACCCTCACACAGCGATAGAGACGCTCACAGAGGAACAGGGACCCTCACACAGGGATAGAGACCCTCACACAGGGACAGAGATCCTCGCACAGGGACAGAGACCCTCACACAGGGATAGAGACCCTCAAACAGGGTCAGAGACCCTCACACAGGGACAGAGATCCTCGCACAGGGACAGAGACCCTTACACAGGGATAGAGACCCTCAAACAGGGTCAGAGACCCTCACACAGGGTCAGAGACCCTCACACAGGGGTAGAGATGCTCACACAGGGATAGAGACCCTCACACAGGGACAGAGACCCTCGCACAGGGACAGAGACCCTCACACAGGGATACAGACCCTCACACAGGGACAGAGACACTCACACAGAGACAGAGACCCTCACACAGGGATAGGGACCCTCACACAGGGATAGGGACCCTCACACAGGGATACAGACCCTCACACAGGGACAGAGACCCTCACACAGGGATAGGGACCCTCACACAGGGACAGAGACACTCACACTGGGACCGAGACCCTCACACAGGGACAGAGACACTCACACAGGGTCAGAGACCCTCACACAGGGATAGGGACCCTCACACAGGGATACAGACCCTCACACAGGGATAGGGACCCTCACACAGGGACAGAGACACTCACACAGTGACAGAGACCCTCACACAGGGATAGGGACCCTCACACAGGGATAGGGACCCTCACACAGGGATACAGACCCTCACACAGGGACAGAGACCCTCACACAGGGATAGGGACCCTCACACAGGGACAGAGACACTCACACAGAGACAGAGACCCTCACACAGGGATAGGGACCCTCACACAGGGATAGGGACCCTCACACAGGGATACAGACCCTCACACAGGGACAGAGACCCTCACACAGGGATAGGGACCCTCACACAGGGACAGAGACACTCACACAGAGACAGAGACCCTCACACAGGGATAGGGACCCTCACACTGGGACCGAGACCCTCACACAGGGACAGAGACACTCACACAGAGACAGAGACCCTCACACAGAGACAGAGACCCTCACACAGGGACAGAGGCACTCACACAGGGACAGAGACCCTCACACAGGGATAGGGACCCTCACACAGGGATAGGGACCCTCACACAGGGATAGGGACCAGTCTAAAAGTTAATGAGTCTCTTACAGTAAGAAGTCTCACAACACCAGGTTAAAGTCCAACAGGTTTGTTTGAGATCACCTGCTTTCAGAGCAGTGCTCCTTCATCACAACATATACACGAGAGACACGATTGCAAGATAATTACAGATGGAATGTGAAGAATGGTTGGAATGTGAGTCTTTACAGGTAAACAATCTTTACAAGAACAGACAGCGGCCGGGATTCTCTGACACTGCGCCAGGTCGGAGAATCCTCGACGGGAGGAGCAAGTCCCGCCCCGACGCCGGCTTTCCTATTCTCCAGCGCCATTTTTTGGGCACCCGCGGGATCTGGCCGTTGACAGCGGCCCCCCCTGCCTCCCTCCCCCCTCCCCCGGAGATTGGGCTCCGAGTTTGGCCGAGTCCCCCTGCCGTGGATTACTCACCTCCCACACGGCGGGAGTGTGAGTGTGAGGACCGTCCTGGAGGGGGCGGGGGGGATCTGACCCTGGGAGGGGGAGGAGCCCTCACGGTGGCCTGGCCCACGATCGGGGCCTACCGATCGGCAGGTGGGCTGGTTCCGTGGGGGCCTACTTTACTCCACGCTGGGCCCCTAAAGGGCACTGCCACATTGCCCGGTGGGCGGCGCGGAGAAGGGAATCCCCGCACATGCGCGGAAATACGCTGGCCATTCCGCGCATGTGCGGAAATACACGGCCGTTCTGTGCATGCGCGAACTGTCAGCACCTCACCGGCTGAAGCTGCGGGGACCACTCCGGCATCAAGCTACCCCCCAGAATGGGGAGAATTCCTCAGTTTCGTGGGCCATTGACGCCGGAGTGTTGGTGTCGGTTTTCACGCCAGCGTGGGGACATAGCCCCATTATTAGGGAATCCCGCCCAGTATGAGTGGAGTGAGGGATAATCACAGATAATCGAGGTGTGAATTGTCTCAAGCCAGGACAGTGAGTTGGATTCTGCAAACTCAGACAGTATGGTGGGGGGTTACATGTAATGTGACATGAACCCGAGATCCCAGTTGAGGCCGTCCTCATGTGTACAGAACTTGGCTACCAGTTTCTGCTCAGCGATTCTGCTTTGTTGTGTGTGTCTTGAAAGATGTGTTAGAGAATGTTTGCCTGAACATCGGAGGCTGAATGTCCTTGACTGCTGAAGTGTTCCCCAACTGGAAAGGAACACTCCTTTTTTTTATATCATATTTTATTGAGGTACTTGAAAAATTTTATAACAGGAACATAAACATTGACATCAACATGGTAAAATAAAGTTTTCCGCCCCCCTCAGCCCAATCTTCACACACCTCAACCATACAACAACAACCCGCCAGCCCCCCAACCCCACCCTCCTGGAATACTGAACCTGATGACATTTTAATTTTCCCCGAGAAAGTCGACGAACGCCTGCCACCCTAACATTGACCCTCTTAAGGCAAACTTTATTTTCTCGAGACTGAGAAACCCAGCCATGTCACTAACCAAGGTCTCTACACTCGGGGGCTTCGAGTCCCTTCACATTAATAAGATTTGTCTCCGGGCTACCAGGGAGGCAAAGGCCAGGACATCAGCCTCTTTTGCCCCCTGCACTCCCGGCTCTTCCGGCACTCCAAAGATCGCTACCTCCGGACTTGGCACCACCCGTGTTTTATAAGCGTTTACCTTAGCAAAATCCTGCCAAAACCCTCCAAGCTTCGGGCATGCCCAAACATGTGGACATGATTTGCTGGGCTTCCCGTGTACCTCGTACACCTATCCTAAACCCCGAAGAACTTACTCATCCAGCTACTGTCACGTGTGTCCTGTGGACTATCTTAAATTGTATCAGGCTAAGCCTGGCACCTAATGAGGAGGTATTAACCCTGCTTAGGGCATCCGCCCACAGACCTGCCTCTATCTCTCTCCTAGCTCATCCTCCCACTTGCCCTTAAGCTCCTCCACCAGAGTTTCCTCCGCCTCCGAAAGCTCCCGGTAAATATCCGATACCTTCCCCTCTGCCACCCAGGTACTGGAGACTACTCTGTCCTGTATCCCCGGTGGCGGCGGCAACGGAAAGGCCGGCACCTGTTTTCTCAGGAAGTCTCACACCTGCAAATACCTAAACCCATTCCCTCCTGGAAATTTAAATTTATCCTCCAAAGCTTTCAAGCTGGGAAAGCTCCCGTCTATAAATAGATCCCCCATCCTTCTAATTCCTGCCCTCTGCCAACTCCGGAACCCGCCATCTAGCCTAACCGGTACAAACCTGTGGTTATTATAAATCAGGGTCCCAAATCGATGCTCCCTCCCCTCTCTTATATCTCCTCCACTGCCCCCAGATGCTCAGAGCCGCCACCACCACCGGACTTGTGGCGTATCGGGCCGGCGAGAACGGCAGAGGTGCCGTTACCAATACTCCCAAACTGGTGTCTTGACATGACGCCGCCTCCATCCGCTCCCACACCGACCCCTCCCCCACTACCCATTTCCTAATCATGGCTATATTAGCCGCCCAGTAGTAATTGCAGAAGTTCGGCAGCGCCAACCCACCCTCCCCCCGACTGCGCTCCAGCAACACTTTCTTCACTCGCGGGGTTTTACCCGCCCACACAACCCAAAATAATCTTATTCACCCACTTGAAAAAGGCCTTTGGGATGAAGATGAGGAGGCACTGAAGGTCAAACAGAAATCTGGGGAGGACCGTCATTTTCACGGTCTGTACCCTCCCCGCCGGTGATAGCGGGAGCATGTCCCATCTCTTAAAGTCCCCTTCCATCTGTTAGAACATAGAACATAGAACAGTACAGCACAGAACAGGCCCTTCGGCCCTCAATGTTGTGCCGAGCCATGATCACCCTACTCAAACCCACGTATCCACCCTATACCCGTAACCCAACAACCCCCCCCCCTTAACCTTACTTTTATTAGGACACTACGGGCAATTTAGCATGGCCAATCCACCTAACCCGCACATCTTTGGACTGTGGGAGGAAACCGGAGCACCCGGAGGAAACCCACGCACACAGGGGGAGGACGTGCAGACTCCACACAGACAGTGACCCAGCCGGGAATCGAACCTGGGACCCTGGAGCTGTGAAGCATTTATGCTAACCACCATGCTACCCTGCTGCCCTAGGGAGTCATTAGGGAGGAGATGAACATTTGGAGAGACAAAACTCAATCGCCATTGTCAGCATGGCTTTATGAAGGGAAACTTGCTTGAGTTCTTTGAGGATGTAACCAGCAAGATGGATAATGGGGGGACCTGTGGGTGTGGTATACCTAGACTTCCAGAAGGTGTTTGGCATGGTGCCACATAAAAGACTAACCCAGAAGGTGAGATCGCAGCGGATTAGGATAGAGTTGTAGATTGAATTGAGGATCGGCTGACTGACCGAAAGCAGAAGACATAAATGGGTCCTTCTCTGGCTGACGAACTGTAACTAGTGGGGTGCAGCAGCAGTCAGTCCTCAGATCTCAACTGTTTACAATCTATAAAAATGATCTGCAAGCAGGGACAGAGTGTAAGATTTGTGGACGATACTAAAATAGGTGGGAAAGCAGGCAGTGCCCTTTAGGGGCCCAGCGTGGAGTAAAGTAGGCCCCTACGGAACCAGCCCACCTGCCGATCGGTAGGCCGATCGGTAGGCCCCGACCCTCCCTGCCGACTAGCCATCACACTTTTTAGGCTAGCCTCTATCTCGTGCCTTCTGCTTCCTCAAGTCCTCACGCCGACAGTTGCTGTTCCCGACCTCCCATTTGTCCCCTAGTAACAGTTCGTCCCCTGTCAGCAAAGCAGCTCCCCCCTCTCCCTCTCCCCCTATCAACAACACTAGAAATCCAACCCCCCAAGTCAAGCTCCAGTTTAACACCTGCTCACCCCCCACTGCACTTCCCGGTAGCACCCGCACCAAGAAGTCTTACAACACCAAGCAGAAAAAGGTCCAAAAGTCCGTTAAAGGCGGGAGCTATCAAATGGGCGAGCTGCTCCTCGATGGCCGCTACTGGAAGACCCGAAAGGTACATTCCTGCCTGGTGATTGTTACACTGTTTGTACCTGTAAAGGCTTGTTTACTTGTAAAGACTCACGTTAATCTGTAATTATCTTGCAATTGTGACTCTTTTCTGTGATTGTGAATCTAACTCCACTTCACCTGATGAAGGGACAGCGCTCTGAAAGCTTGTTATTTCAAATAAACCTGTTGGACTTTAACCTGGTGTTCAAAGACTTCTTACCCCAGTCCAACGCCAGCATCTCCACATTGAGCTTATTACAGACATTGATGGATATCATATAGTGCTCACTCGGTGATAAGTCTGATGCTATACACTATTGTAGAGAGTAGTTATTGGGGAATGAGAGAGAGTGAACAGTAAGATAACGAATGTACCTGATAATACGTTCCGGTGTACTTGGGGATGATACTGATGACGAACATACCGATGAGAGTCAACAAGGTGAGTTTGAAGGACAGGTTGACCATGAACACCAGAAGGAAGACCGCCCTCATTATATACCACATCAGCAGACTCAACTTCTCCGTCAATGATTCACTCATCGTGTTTGTATCCGTGGTAATACGGGATGTGATGTCACCTAGGCAACACACGGAGAGATGTCATTAACATCACTTTGCTGACTGCCTGTTGTTACCAGAGAACCAATTTATTTTCTACCTTTTCTACCATTCCTAAAGTAAGAATTATTATCTACGCCCATTGCAAATTGTGTAACAATCCCTGAAATGAACCTGATCGACTGTCCTTTCAAAATTACCAATAATCGCCACGGTTGATTCTGTACTGAGAGTTGCTGTGACTCACAGTTACGCTACCATTACTATCTATCTCTTTCTCACTCTCTCTCTCTGATCATGGGGTAGCACGGTGGCACAGTGGCACTGCTGCTTCACAACTCCAGGTAGTCGGGTTCAATTCCGGCCTTGGGTGACTGTCTGGGTGGAAATTGCACTTTCTCCCTGTGCGTGCGTGGGTTTCCTCCGGGTGCTCCGGTTTCCTCCCACAATCCAAAGAAGTGCAGATTAGGTGTTTTGGCTGTGATGAATTGCCCTTAGTGTCCAATAGGTTAGGTGGGGTTACTGGGTTACGCAGATGGGGTGGAGGTGTGGGGTTAAGTAGGGTGCTCTTTCCAAGGGCCGGTGCAGGCTCAATGGGCCAAATGGCCTCCTTCTGCACTGCAAATTCTATGATTCTATGATTATTGTCTCCCCCACTCTTCTCTCTCTCTTTCATCACTCTCCATGGCTTCATCTATCCATCTCTCTGGTCAGGGTCTATTAGTATCTCTCTCTCTCTATCCATCTCTGTCTGGTCAGTGTCTCTCTTGGTATCTCTCTCTATCCATCTCTCTGGTCATCCATTTTGGTCCATTTTGGTAGGAATAACAGCAAACGGGATTATTATTTAAACGATAAAATATTAAAGCATGCCGCTGTTCAGAGAGACTTGGGTGTGCTAGTGCATGAGTCACAGAAGGTTGGTTTACAAGTGCAACAGGTGATTAAGAAGGCAAATGGAATTTTGTCCTTCATTGCTAGAGGGATGGAGTTTAAGACTAGGGAGGTTATGTTGCAATTGTATAAGGTGTTAGTGCGGCCACACCTGGAGTATTGTGTTCAGTTTTGGTCTCCTTACTTGAGAAAGGACGTACTGGCACTGGAGGGTGTGCAGAGGAGATTCACTAGGTTAATCCCAGAGCTGAAGGGGTTGGATTATGAGGAGAGGTTGAGTAGACTGGGACTGTACTCGTTGGAATTTAGAAGGATGAGGGGGGATCTTATAGAAACATTTAAAATTATGAAGGGAATAGATAGGATAGATGCGGGCAGGTTGTTTCCACTGGCGGGTGACAGCAGAACTAGGGGGCATAGCCTCAAAATAAGGGGAAGTAGATTTAGGACTGAGTTTAGGAGGAACTTCTTCACCCAAAGGGTTGTGAATCTATGGAATTCCTTGCCCAGTGAAGCAGTTGAGGCTCCTTCATTACATGTTTTTAAGGTAAAGATAGATAGTTTTTTGAAGAATAAAGGGATTAAGGGTTATGGTGTTCGGGCCGGAAAGTGGAGCTGAGTCCACAAAAGATCAGCCATGATCTAATTGAATGGCGGAGCAGGCTCGAGGGGCCAGATGGCCTACTCCTGCTCCTAGTTCTTATGATCTTATGATCTTATGATCTTATGGTCAGGGTCTATCAGTATCTCTCTCTCTCTATCCATCTCTGTCTGGTCAGTGTCTCGCTTGGTATCTATCTCTCTATCCATATCTCGGGTTTCTATCTCTCTGTACCTCTCTTCTCTCTATGCATCTCTCTCTAGTCACTGCATCTCTCTCTCACTCTTTCTCTCTCTCTATATATATATACCTATGTATATATTTCTCTGTATCATTACCCGTTAAAGGGGAGAACCCTTTATCTTTATCTCCCTATCCCTCTCACTGTCTCTTCATCTCCGTCTCCGGTCATGATCTGTCTCTCATTCTCACTGTCTCTCTCCTTCCCTCTCCCTCCCTGCTCACTCTCTGTTTATGTCTGTCATTAACTGTAGCTCCATAATCTACCTGACTCTCACTCCCCCAGTATCTGTAGCTAGGACATTCCCCTTACCGGTATGTTCAGTGTCGAAGAAGGCAATGTCCTGCCGTACCACAGATCGAAACACAGATGTCTGAATACGAGTGTGGATCCCGGTCATTGTAACATTGTAGACACAGTCACATATAAACTCTGTCAAAGCACTGTGACACATAGAAACAGGAATCACCGGGTTAATACACACTGCAATGTATGAGAAACATGAATCACTGGAGATACAATCATTGCACTGTGTGAGAAACAGGAATCACTGGAGATACAATCATTGCACTGTGTGAGAAACAGGAATTACTGGAGATGCAATCATTGCACTGTGTGAGAAACAGGAATCACTGGAGATACAATCATTGCACTGTGTGAGAAACAGGAATCACAAGATACAATAATTGCACTGTGTGAGAAACAGGAATCACTGGAGATACAATCATTGTACTGTGTGAGAAACAGGAATTACTGGAGATACAATCATTGCACTGCATGAGAAACAGAAGTCACTGGAGATACAATCATCGCACTGTATGAGAAACAGAAGTCACTGGAGATACAATCACTACACTGTGTGAGAAACAGGGATCACTGGAGATACAATCATTGCACTGTGTGCGAAACAGGGATCACTGGAGATACAATCATTGCACTGTGTGAGAAACAGGAATCACTGGAGATACAATCACTACACTGTGTGAGAAACAGGAATCACTGGAGATACAATCACTACAGGAAAGAATATCTGTCTCTATCCCTGTATCCCACTGCAGTGAGTTGACCGTTGCTGTAACGTTAACCATGTTAAGCTGCACAATAGCATTCCGCATACCTGCCAGAGGAGATGAGGGACATGATGATGATGGATCTAGTGAATGCTGATGGATTCTCTTTATTCATCACCCAATCTGTCATCCGCCCGGTGTAATAGGGTATCGCCATCTCCCCTAGGAATGTGTGAAGCAAAACTCTCAGCAATCATCAGCAATCAGTGACAATTCATACACCCTCCATTATCAATGGCATCCATCCCAAATTGCCCCTCGAGAAGGTGGTGGTGTTGCCTTCTTGAACTGCTGCAGTCCCTGAGATGTAGGTACACCCACAGTGCTGTTAGGGAAAGAGTTCCAGGATTTGACCCAGCGACAGTGAAGGAACAGCGATACATTTCCAAGTCAGGGTGGTGAGTGACTTGGAGGGGAACCTCCAGGTGGTGTGGGTTCCCAGGTATCTGCTGCTTTTGCATGGTTTCTCATACCTTCTGGATGGTAGTGATCATGGGTTTGGAAGGTGCTGCCTCAGGAACTTTGATGAGTTACTGCAGTCATCTTGTAGATGGTACACAGTCTGCCACTGTTCATTGATGGTGAACGGAGTGAACGTGGAAGGAGTAACAATCAAGTGAGCTGCTTTGTCCTGGAGCTTCTTGAGTGTTGCTGGAGCTGCACTTATCCAGGCAAGTGGAGAGTATTCCATTATACTCCTGTCTTGTGACTTGTAGATGATGGACAGGCTTTGGGGGGGTCAGGAGGTGAGTGACTCACCGCTGGATTCCTCGCCTCTGACATGGTCTGGTAGTCACAGTATTTATTTGGCTAGTCCAGTTCAGTTTCTGATCAATGGTAACCCCCCCTCCCAGGATGTTGATTGTAGGGGATTCAGCAATGGTAACGCCATTGAATGTCAAGCGGTGATGGTTAGATTCTCCCTTATTGGAGATGGTGATTGCCTGGCACTTGTGTGGTACAAATGTTACTTGCCACTTGTCAGTCCATGAATGGATAGAATGTGGAAGGCCAGGCAAGAGTGCATTGGAACGATCAGGTGTCAAGGTTTCAGTAGCAGATGAACTGAGATGGGGCAAAGATGGTTGTGATGCAAAGGGAGGAACAGGTGGTCTTGATCATAGCAGGTAAATGTGGTTGAAAGCCTTTCTTGGGGTCAAATGTGACAGTGAGGATGTCAACAGTCTGGTTCAGCTTCAGAAAACTACCTACCAGAAGGATAGTCAATGGTTGAGCCATTTTTGAAGGGATGTTAACTTGCCATCCCAGTTCACCTGCCTCCCGCAAGCCACCTTCTCATTACTTGACCCTTGACCCCCACATCATCCTTTGATCATCTTCCAAACGCCCACCCACCCTGTCCATTCCCCACACTTCACCTCCTGAACCAGCTTCTTCCTTCTCCTAAACCCCTCCCATGTTGTCCACCTCAAAACCCCCGTCCTCCACCTAACCATTCCTGAACCCACATCCACCGTCGCCCGATGCCCAATCAGTGATGCCAGTGTCGGCCTTACCCAGTGATGACAGGACCAAGAAGACGGCCACCAGGAGGAACCGACCAATGTCCGGTTTCATGTAGGACAGCAGCCTGCTCAGCGTGCCCCCTGATTCCGTCTCGTCCGCTGTGTCCCAGTCCGGGAGGAAGTTGTGGCACAGGAAGAAGACCAGGCCTGTGGTGGCATAGTTGAGGGCCAGCGCGCTCCAGTTATGTGGCCCGTATAGGAGTTCGCCCGACGGAAGCTGAATGACCGTCGCCAGGCTGACGTATACTGGAGTGAGCAGGCAGGATATAGCCAGCATCCAGTATAAGTCCCTCCACTGCAGCCAGCCCGGGAGCCCAGATGCGCACTGCGGCAAGGCTTGGAGTGAGGCATGTAGCAGGCACAACCGTAGCAGAGCTATGAACCAGAGAGCAAGCACAGGCTCACACATGCACCAGTGGTGTAGGCCTAGGCTCAGGATGCAGGTAGCAGTAACATCCAGCAGAGGTAAATAGATCAGAGGATTGGATTCTGTCATCTTTACTCCAGCAGTTTGACCCTGGGAATCTGAAATACAAAGCAAAACCCAGGTTAATTATTGTTTCTGAACGTAAGACTGAGATTAAATACTGCCACTGAGGATTTAACCCGGTTTAAATACTGTCACTGAGGATTTAACTCGGGTTTAAATACTGTCACTAGGGATGTAAGCTGGGTTAAATACTGTCAGTGAGAAATTTAAGCCGTTTAGATACCGTTACTTTGGATTTAACCTGGGTTAAATAATGTTACTGAGGATTTAACCCGGGTTAGATACTGTTACAGGATTTAACACAGGTTAAATACTGGTCCTGAGGATTTGACCCGGATTAAATCCTGGTCCTGAGCTTTTAACCTGGGTTTAATACTGTCACCGAGGAATAATACCATGACTGAGTATTTAACCCAGGTTACATCTGTCACTGGAGTGCGTCCCAGGTAAAATAATGGTACTGAGGATTTAACTTGGTTTAATACCGTTACTGAGGATTTAACCTGGATTTAATGCCGTTACTGAGGATTTAACCTGAATTTAATGCCGTTACCGAGGATTTAAACCGGGTTTAATAATAATCTATAATAATTTCACAATTAGGCTCACATTAACCATGCAGTGATGGTTCTTTGAAAATTCCCTAGTTGCCATTCTGGCACCTGTTTGGGTACACTGAGGGAGAATTCAGAATGTCCAATTCACCTAACAAGCACGTCTTTGGAAACCGGAGTGCCCGGAGGAAACCCACGCAGACACTGGGAGAACGTGCAGATTCCACACAGACAGTGACCCAAGCCGGGAATCGAACCTGGGACTCTGGATCTGTGAAGCAACAATGCTAAGCACTGTGCTACCGTACCGCCAACAATTGGATATTGTCACTAAGGATTTAACCCAGGTTAAATTCTGTCACTGAGGACTTAACCCGGGTTAAATACTGTTGCTGTGAATTTAACCTGGGTTAAATTCCATCCCTGAGGATTAACCGGGGTTAAATAATGATAATCTCTATTGACAGAAGTAGGTTTACATTAACACTGTAATGAAGTTACTGTGAAAAGCCCCTAATCGCCACATTCCGGCCGCTGTTCGGGTACACTGAGGGAGAATTTAGAGTGTCTAAATTACCCAACAGCACGTCTTTCAGGACTTGTGGAAAGAAACTGGAGCACCCAGAGGAAACCCAAGCAGACACTGGGAGAACGTGCAGATTCCACACAGACAGTGACCCAAGCCGGGAATCGAACCTGGGACCCTGTCACTGTGATGCAACAGGGCTAATCACTGTGCTACCGTGTTGCCCATACTGTTACTGAGGATTTAACTCGGGTTAAATACTGTCACTGAGAATTTAACATGGATTAAATATTGTTACTCAGTATTTAACCTGGGTTATATACCGTCACTGAGGCTTTAACCAGGTTAGTTACCTATACTGAGAATTTAACCTGAGTTAAATTCCACCACTGAAGATATAACTCGGGTTATATACCGTCACTGAGGATTTAACCCAGGTTAAATACTGTTGCTGAGAATTTAACCCGGGTCAAATACATCACTGAGAATTTAACCTGGGTTAAATACTGTTACTGAGAATTTAACCTGGGTAAATTCTGTTACTGAGAATTTAACCTGGGTTAAATACTGTTACTGAGAATTTAACCTGGGTTAAATACTGTTACTGAGAATTTAACCTGGGTTAAATACTGTTACTGAGAATTTAACCTGGGTAAATTCTGTTACTGAGAACTTAACCTGGGTTCAATACTGTTACTGAGAATTTAACATGGGTTCAATACTGTTACTGAGAATTTAACATGGGTTAAATTCTGTCGCTGAGAATTTAATCCGGGTTAAATACCGTTACTGAGGATTTAATCTGGGTTATATCTAGAATATGCCACTGGTTTGTCTTGGGTTATGTCTTGAACTTTGCTGTAAAATTCAAAATCACTTAAGAACCCAGAAACTGTCAACATGTTTGGCAGAATCGGTGTGCGTCACCTCAATGAACCATCTTCAGAACTGAGGAAACTTTGTGTTATTGTAAACTAGTGAAAGTGCAGCAGGGAGAACAAAGAGGAAAGTTGGTTATAGGGACTGAGGCAGAGAGATTAAATGATGAAAGATTCTCAGTACAAAAACCAGAAGGATTGGAAATGAGTGTGGTAAAGAAATGCACACAATATGTGCAGATGAGGTATGAATGACTGGATAGCTGCGGCTGAATATAAAGAGGAAGGGATAAATAAACAACCAAAAATACTGACCAATGTGGAGGCAAAGATTAGGATCTAAAATTATAAACATGTGAATTTGGAGCAGGAATAGGCCATTCGGCCCCTCGAGCATGCTCCACCATTCAATAAGATCATGGCTGATCTGATTGTAAATCTCAACCCCACATTCCTGCTGACCCCCCCCCCCCCCCCCCCGCCCCCGCCGATAACCTTTCACCCCCTCGTTAATCAAGAATCTATCCAGCTCTGACTTAAAAATATTCAAAGATTCTGCTTTCATCGCCTTTTGAGGAACAGAGTTCCAGAGACTAAAGACATTCAGAGAGAAAAATTCTCCTCAGCTCTGTCTTGAATGGACAACCCCTTACTTCTAAACAGATTCTCCCACAAGAGGAAACAACCTCTCTACATCCACCCTGTCAATATCCCTCAGGATGTTAAAGGTTTCGATCAAGTTGCCTCTTGCTCTTCTAAACTCCAGTAGATACAAACCAGCCTTTCCTCACAAGACAACCCATGGTAGCACAGTGATTAGCACTGTTACTTCACACAACCAGGGGCCTGGGTTCGATTCCCGTCTTGGGTCATTGTCTGTGCGGAATCTGCACATTCTCCCCGTGTCGGCATGGGTTCCTTTGGATGCTCCAGTTTCCTCCCACAAGTCCCGAAAGGCTAGGTGAATTGGACATTCTGAATTCTCCCTCTGTGTACCCAAACAGGTGCATAGTGTGGCGACGAGGGGATTTTCACAGTAACTTCATTGCAGTGTTAATATAAACCTACTTGTGACACTAATGAAGATTATTATTATAACAACTCGCCCATTCCTCTTATTAGTCGAGTAAACCTTCTCTGAATTGTTTCTGACACATTTACATCTTTCCTTAAATAAGGAGACCAATACTGTACACATTACTCCAGATGTGGCCTCACCAATGTCCTGTATAACTGAAGCGTAACCTCCCTACTTTAATATTCAATTCCCCTCACAATAAACAATAACATCCTATCAGCTTTCCTAATTATTTGCTGTACCTTTATACCAGCCCTTGTGATTAATGATGTGGAGATGCCGGCGTTGGACTGGGGTCAACACAGTAAGAAGTCTTACAACACCAGGTTAAAGTCCAACACTGGTGTTCGTTTCAAACACTAGCTTTCGGAGCACTGCTCCTTCCTCAGCTTGTGATTCATGCACTAGGACACCCAGATCCCTCTGTGCCTCAGAGCTCTGCAATTGCTCATCGTTTATATAATGAACTTTATTTTTATTTTTCCTGCCAAAACGGACAATTTCACATTTGCCCACATTATAATCCACTTAACAGATTTTTGCCCACTCACTTAACCTCTCTATGTCCCTTTGTAGGAGGTAACAGGGAAGATATTCATCTGAATTCTCTGCCGGCGGGATCCTCCATTTTGCCAACAGCACACTCACGCCCATGGATTTCCCGACGGCATGTGGGTGTCCGCAATGGGAAACTCCATTGGCCGGCTGCTGGAGAATCCCGCTGCCAGCGGGGGCACGCTGCACCAGAAAATGGGTGCGGCAGGACGGAGAATCCTGCCCATTATATTTCCTGTACTTGCACAGAAACATGGCACAGGGGAGTGTCTGTTGGGAGTGACTGAGGAATGGACCAGGGTATCACAGAGCAAACCGCTCCTTTTATAAAGCTGAGCAGGAAGGGGAGGGTTTGATGGTGGCATCAAGCTGGAGGTACAGGTTAATCTGGGTTAAATATAGCAGCACAGAGTGCATCTGGGTTAAACATAGTACCAGAGTTTAGTCAGGGCTAAATATAGCACCTTGTGCTTTAACCTGTGTGGACTAGCGCAGTTGGCTTGACAGCTGGTTTGTGATGCAGAGCAAGACCAATAGCGCAGGTTCAATTCCCGTACCGACTGAGGTTATTCTTGAAGACCCTTCTTCTCAACCTTGGCCATCGCATGAGGTGTGGTGATTCTCAGGTTAAATCCTATTGTAAATATGGTGGTCAGTAGGGTTGCTCTTTTTTCGTTAGGTATCAATATTATATTGCTCAGAGTCGCCAGGTATCAAATGATACCACCACAAGGTTCAACCAGGTATTGATCAAAGAGCCAAACACCAGTTAGTTAGTCCAAGATCAAGGGTACTTTATTTACACACACAATTAATCATTCAACATAAACGCTACTAGTTAAACTACACCTATCGACTAAGACAACCTGTACTTAACTTCAGGCACCCGGCTTAGGTCAGAGGAACAGGGGCCGTTGTTTGAGTCTGGATTTATCGGGTCTGGAGAAGTAACTGCTGCTCAGCTGTATCATCTGTCTGATAGCAAGCGTTGAACTTGAACTTGCTTCTGCTGGTGCTGCACTTGGAAGTTGACGTTGCCGGAGCGCCAGGTCCAAGAGAGGCCGAACACATGGTGGTCTCTCTTTTTATCCTTGGGGGTTTTCGCGCTCTTTTGGGCGGTCCTTCAGTTTGGACCCCACTAATTGGGTAACTCCTGATCACTGTGTTCGATTCAAACCAATAAAGGGGCGGGTGCCTTGATGGTTGGGCATGTCCTAAGCGGTCATTGACCCTATTGTTTACGCTTCCCAAGTACAGGGAGTGGCGCCGAAATGTCTGGGATTGTATCGGTCGCTCAAGTATCAGTCCTTTGTCTGACGGAGATGGGACATCAAAATGCTAATCGGTTGGGGGTTTCGATACTGTCTGGATTCTTCGCTCACAAATATACATTCAGGCTCTGAGCCTGCCTGAACCTTGCATTGTCCATTTTTCCCGTTATGCTTTGTGACCGTCCAAGTTCCTTATTGTAAGTGGCCATCCAGATGGCTACAATATTATACCCAGATGTGCAAATGTCCCTAGGTTATGTATATTATCCCTGGATGTGTACATGTCCCTGGATTATGTGTATTATACTCAGACATATACATAGGCCTGGGCTATGTGGGACTTCCGGTTACGGCTATGCGGAGCTAAGCCGCACGTTCGGCAGCTCCCGCTTTAAAAGGACTTGTGGGCTCTTTTAAGGGACCCAAACGGTGCTGATTCGACAACTCTCTGTGGATAAAGGGGTCTGGAGCAAAACCCCCCCGGGATTTATGGTGCGGACTCGAAGTGGGGCGAGGAGAAAGACGGCAGCAGCTCCCCTGGAAAAGCTGGGGAAGGTGGACAAAATGGCGGCCAGTGGAGCCCCTGAGGAGTGGAGGCAGTGGGCTGAGGAGCAGCAGGCGGCCCTTCTGCGCTATTTGACGGAGCTGAAAGGGGAGTTGTTGGAATCCCTGAAGGTGACGACGAGTAAGCTGCTGGAGACCCAGACAACCCAGGGTGCAGCGATTCTTGAGTTGCAGCAGCAGGCCTCTGAGCGCGAGGAGGAGGTTTCGGCCCTCGTGGGGAAGGTGGAGATACACGAGGCACTTCATAAAAAGTGGCAAGATCGGTTCGAGGAGATGGAGCTTCGGTCACGGAGGAAGAACCTGCGGATCCTGGGCCTCGAGGAGGGGCTGGAGGGGTCGGACCTGCCGGCCTATGTGGCCGTGATGTTGAACTCGCTGGTGGGGGCAGGATCCTTCCATCTGCCTCTGGAGCTGGAGGGGGCCCATAGAGTGCTGGCCAGGCGGCCTAAGGCGAATGAACCCCCACGGGCGGTGCTGGTGCGGTTCCATCGATTCAGTGGCCGGGAGTGTGTTCTCCGATGGGCCAAGAAGGTGAGGAGTAGTAAGTGGGAGAATTCGATAATGCGTATCTACCAGGACTGGAGTGCAGAGGTGGCCAAGCGGAGAGCCGGGTTTAACCGGACGAAGGCGGTGCTCCATGGAAAGAAGGTGAAGTTCGGCATGTTGCCGCCTGCGTGCCTGTGGGTCACCTACAAGGACCGGCATCACTACTTTGAGTCCCCGGAGGTGGCGTGGGCCTTTGTGCAGGCTGAAAAGCTGGACTCGAACTAGAGATTGAAGGCTGTGGGAGTTTTTCTATTCTATTCATGTATCATTGTTTATGCTGTAGCGGGTTCTTCTGTTTGTTTTTGTTTTTTCTCTCGCTTTCGGACGATATGGGTTATGGTTTCGTGTTCTAAGGGGGGTACTGGAGTTTGTGGTTGATCTGTGTCTTTGTTTGTATGGAGTTGGTGGTTGGGTTGGGACTGCGGTTTGGGAGTTGCGTTGGTAGGGTGGGGCAGTGTGAAAGCATGGGCTTTTCTCTGGTTTCCCACGCTGCGGGACGAGGGGGTGGAGCTGGTGGTGAGGGGCGTCGTAATTGGACCGGGTTTCCCGTGCTGAAGCGGTGCCAAGGCGCTGATGCAGGGCAGGAGGGGGGACCTCATATCAGGAGGGGTCGGAGTTAGAGCGGGAGCTGCCGGGGTCAGCTGAAGTCAGCTGGTCCACGGGGTTGCTGCTGGATTGGCCAGGAAGGAGTTCGGGGGATCGGGGTGAGGTTCTATCGCCGTGGGAAACGGGCCGAATGGGTGATGGCCAGGGGCGAGCAGTCAATGGGTTATGGCTAGTCGACGGGGGAGGGAGGCGGGGTGCCCCCTGATCCGGCTGATTACGTGGAACGTGAGGGGGTTGAATGGGCCGGTTAAGCGGGCCCGGGTGTTTTCCGCATCTGAAGGGGCTGAAGGCGGACGTGGCCATGCTCCAGGAGACCCACCTGAAGGTGGCGGACCAGGTCCGTCTGAGGAAGGGGTGGGTGGGGCAGGTTTGCCACTCAGGGCTCGACTCGAAGAATCGGGGTGTGGCGATCCTGGTGGGGAAGAGGGTGGCGTTTGAGGCGTCTGAGGTTGTGGCTGATAGTGGCGGCAGATATGTGATGGTGAGCGGTAAGGTGCAGGGGGAGAGGGTCGTGTTGGTTAAGGTGTACGCCCCAAATTGGGATGATGCTGGTTTCATGAGGCGTATGTTGGGCCGCATTCCTGGCCTGGTGGTGGGGGACTTGATCATGGGGGGGGACTTCAATATGGTGCTGGATCCCCTACTGGATCATTCTAGGTCAAGGACAGGCAGGAGGCCGGCGGTGGCCAAGGTGTTGAGGGGGTTTATGGACCAGATTGGAGGAGTGGATCCCTGGAGGTTCGGGAGGCCGAGGGCTCGGGAGTACTCCTTTTTCTCCCATGTGCACAGGGTTTATTCCCGCATTGATTTCTTTGTTTTGAGCAGGGGACTCGTCCCGAGGGTGGAGGAGGCCGAATATTCGGCTATCGCGATTTCGGACCATGCTCCGCATTGGGTGGATCTGGAGATGGGGGAGGTGCGGGACGAGGGCCCGCTTTGGCGTCTGGACGTGGGGTTGTTGGCTGATGAGGAGGTGTGTAGGAGGGTTCGGGGATGTATCGAGAGGTACCTTGAGGTCAATGATACTGGGGAGGTCCAGGTGGGGATGGTGTGAGAGGCTCTGAAGGCAGTGATTAGGGGGAGCTGATCTCCATCCGAGCCCATAGGGAGAGGGGGGAGAGGAGGGAGAGGGAGAGACTGGTGGAGGAGCTGTTGACTGTGGATAGGAGGTACCCGGAGGCCCCGGAGGAGGGATTGCTGGGGGAACGGTGCAGCTTACAGGCCAAGTTTGATTTATTGACCACCAGAAAGGCGGAGACACAGTGGAGGAAGGCGCAGGGAGCGGTCTATGAGCATGGAGAGAAGGCGAGCAGGATGCTGGCGCACCAGCTGCGTAAGCCGGACGAGGCTAGAGAGATTGGTGGAGTGAAGGATAGAGATGGGAATGTGGTTGGGCAGGGGGCAGAGGTCAATGAGGTCTTTAGGGACTTCTATAGGGAACTGTACCAGTCGGAGCCGCCAGCGGTAAAGGGGGAATGGAGAATTCTTTGGACAGGCTCCGATTTCCAAGGGTGCAGGAGGAGCAGGTGGAGGGACTGGAGGCGCCGATCGAGTTGGAGGAGCTGGTCAGTGGGATTGGCCACATGCAGTCGGGGAAGGCGCCGGACCCGATGGGTTCCTGGTTGAATTTTATAAGAAATAATGCGGAACTGTTGGTCAGGACCTTTAACGAGGCGTGGGAGGGGGTGTTCTGCCCACGACGATGTCTCGGGCACTAATCTCCCTGATCCTGAAGCGTGATAAGGACCCCTTGCAGTGCGGTTCATACAGGCCGATTTCACTGCTGAATGTAGACGCCAAGTCGCTGGCGAAGATCTTGGTCACTAGAATAGAGGACTGTGTGCCGGGGGTGATACATGAAGATCAGACGGGTTTTGTTAAGGGGAGGCAGCTGAACACTAACGTGCGAAGGCTGCTAAATGTGATAATGATGCCGGCAGCAGGAGAGGCGGAGATTGTGGTGGCATTAGATGCAGAGAAGGCCTTTGACAGGGTTGAGTGGGGGTACTTGTGGGAGGTGCTGGAGAGGTTCGGGTTTGGGATGGGGTTTATTAAATGGGTGAGGTTGCTGTACGAGGCCCCGATGGCGAGTGTAGCGACAAATGGGAGGAGGTCCGAGTACTTCAGGCTCCACCGTGGGACAAGGCCCCTGTCCCCCTTGCTTTTTGCGCTGGCAATAGGGCCTCTTGCCATGGCTCTCAGGGAGTCGAGGAGGTGGAGGGGTTTGGTGCGAGGTGGGGAGGAGCACCGAATGTCACTGTACGCGGACGACTTGCTGTTGTATGTCGCAGACCCGGTGGGAGGAATGCCGGAGATGATGGAGATTCTTGCTGAGTTCGGGAGTTTCTCGGGATATAAATTGAACCTGGGCAAGAGTGAGCTGTTTGTCGTACACCCGGGAGATCAGGAGGAGGGGATTGGTAGGCTCCCGCTAAAACGGGCAGTGAGGAGTTTTAGGTACCTGGGGGTTCAGGTGGCTAAGAGTTGGGGGACTCTGCACAAGTTCAATTTTACTAGGTTGGTGGAGCAGATGGAGGAGGAATTTAAAAGGTGGGACATGCTGCCGTTGTCGTTGGCGGGTAGAGTACAGTCTGTTAAAATGACGGTGCTCCCGAGGTTTTTGTTTTTATTTCAGTGTCTCCCCATTTTCGTTCCGAGGGCCTTTTTTAGGAGAGTGAACAGCAGCATTCTGGGATTTGTTTGGGCGGACAGGACTCCGAGGGTAAGGAGGGACTTTTTGGAGCGGGGCAGGGATAGAGGGGGGCTGGCGCTGCCCAACCTCTCTGGGTACTATTGGGCGGCTAATGTCTCGATGGTACGCAAGTGGGTAATGGAGGGGGAGGGGGCAGTATGGAAAATGATGGAGATGGCATCCTGCGGAGGCACGAGCCTGAAGGCACTGGTAACGGCTCCGTTGCCGCTCCCTCCAACGAAGTACACCACGAGCCCGGTGGTGGCGGCTACCCTCAAAATATGGGGGCAGTGGAGGCGACATAGGGGGGAAGTGGGGGGCTCGGTTGCGGGGGAACCACCGGTTTGTCCCAGGGAACATGGATGGCGGGTTCCTGGGGTGGCACAGGGCGGGCATTAGGAAGTTGGGAGACCTGTTTATTGACGGGAGGTTCGCGAGCCTTGGTGAACAGTAGGAGAAGTTTGAGCTCCCCCCCCGGGAAATATGTTCAGGTACCTTCAGGTCAAGGCGTTTGCTAGGCGACAGGTGGAGGGGTTCCATTTGCTGACCCGCGGGGGGTAAGGGATAGGGTGCTTTCGGGGGTGTGGGTCGGGGATGGGAAGGTGTCTGACATCTACCAGGTAATGCAGGTGGGGGAGGCGTCGGTAGAGGAGCTGAAGGCTAAGTGGGAGGTGGAGCTGGGGGGAGCAGATTGAAGAGGGGACATGGCGGACGCCCTGGAGAGGGGGAACTCCTCCTCTTCATGTGCGAGGCTTAGTCTCATCCAGTTCAAGGTGCTGCACTGGGCCCACATGTCCGGATCTAGGATGAGTAGGTTCTTTGGGGGCGAAGACAGGTGCGTCAGGTGTTCGGGGAGCCCAGCGAACCAAGCCCATACGTTCTGGGCATGCCCGGCACTGGAGGAGTTCTGGAAGGGGGTGGCGAGGACGGTGTCGAGGGTGGTGGGATCCAGGGTCAAGCCAGGCTGGGGACTCGTGATATTTGGGGTTGGGGTGGAGCCGGGAGTGCAGGAGGCGAAAGAGGCCGATGTCTTGGCCTTTGTATCCCTAGTAGCTCGGCGGAGGATCTTGCTGTAGTGGAAAGATGCGAGACCTCCGAGTGTGGAGACCTGTATTAATGACATGGTGGGATTCATTAAGTTGGAGAGAGTCAAGTTCGCCCTGAGGGGGTCAGTACCAGGGTTCTTTAGGAGGTGGCAGCCTTTCCTCGACTTTCTGGCTCAATGAATAAGGTACTAGGTCAGCAGCAGCAGCAACCCGGGGGGGATGGGGGGAAAGGGGGGGGGGGGGTTTAGGGAGATAGTGTTTAAGTTAATTTGCTTATTGTTAATTTATTCTGTTGTTTATTGGGGTTGGGGGGGGTTTGTTATATGCGTTATTACGGGTGCCGGGGGGGTGTTTATTATTATTGTTATTATTGTTTTGTTGATATATATTTTTCAAAAAATTTCAATAAAAATTATTTTTTTAAAAAAGGACTGGGCTATGTGTATTATCCTGGATGTGTACATGGTTCTGGGTTATGTACATAGTCCCCAGATATGTACAGGGTCCAGAGTTATGTACATTATCCCAGATGTGTACATGGTCCAAAGTTATGTACATTATCCTAGATGTGTACATGGTTAGGGTTATGTACATTATCCCAGATGTGTACATGGTCCAGATTTATGTACATTATCCCGGATGTGTTCATGGTCCAGGGTTATTGTATTATCATGGATGTGTACATGGACAAGGTTATGTACATTACCCCTGGATGTGTACATGGTCCAGTGTTATGTGCATTATCCCCTTAATTGTGCACAAAGTAAAACTGAAATCTGTGGGATTAGAGGGGCTGTGTCATCCTGGAAACTAAATTGGCTACAGGACAGAAAGAAAAGAGCAACAGTAAATAGCTCATCAGACTGGACACAAATAAAAGGCTGGGTCACTGAATTATTAAAGACAGAGATAGACAGATGTTTGGCAGACTGGTGGGGGTCAGGGTTATGGGGTGCTTCGGGGTAAGGGAGAGGTGCAGGCAGGAGAGGAGAAGAGGCTACCACCACATCAGCCATGATGTTACTGAATGGTGCAGCAGGTTCGGAGGGCTGAAGGGCCTACCCTTGCTTTCTAGGTCAGGATGCAGTGGTGTCTCCCCGGGGTCAGGTC
The DNA here is from genome assembly GCF_902713615.1 of Scyliorhinus canicula. Taxonomy (NCBI): domain Eukaryota; kingdom Metazoa; phylum Chordata; class Chondrichthyes; order Carcharhiniformes; family Scyliorhinidae; genus Scyliorhinus; species Scyliorhinus canicula. Next base: position 51,633,123 of record NC_052158.1, on the reverse strand, counting down.
GAGGACCACTGCTCGGTTTATTATAAATGAGTGGAGTGGCTGGGGAGCATAAATGTAAAGTGAGTAACAGCAGACAACTCCAAACTACAGTGCGGAGGATATAGTGACAGGCTCTAGGGGGTGAGGGACTAAACAGGCAGAGGAGATTTTAAACAGGAGTGTGAGGGGGGCGACAAGATTGTGCTGGGGGAAATTAGGAACGGTTAATACAAAGCAGATGACACAATATTGAATTGAAACAGTAACACAGGCACTGAGAATGGCTTCACAAATATTCGGAGCAGAGAAGTAGGGAACAGTGCATTTAGAGAAGGCTCACATTGACCTTGGTCCACACACACACAGAAAGTACAGTCCAGCACGGTGCCCACTAAGCTGGATCTGTGACACTACCCATTTCCCGGAAAGATCTCCTGTTCACTGACCTGGTTACTGGTTCGGCAGAGGCGCTCTTCGCTGTTTCCGTTTTGAATGGATTGGTGTGTGTGTGTGAGAGAGACTCCGGGACCACACAGCGGGGCTCCGGGACCACACAGCGGGGCTCCGGGACCACACAGCGGGGCTCCGGCAGTCGGCTCCGGGAATGCAGGCTGCGGACTGGCGGTGCTCGGTTATCGGTGACCCCTCTCCCTCTCTGTCTGCCTGTGTGTGGACCGGGAATGCCCCTGCTCAGAGCGGTTCCGCCTCTGATAAGTATCAAAGCGAAAATGAAACCGATTTCAACCCGGCTCCCCGCACAAAAACACTCTTCATCAGAGTGCTCAGCCCAGTGTTTAATATATAAACAGTGGGTCCAATCCAGATAATGTTTAATCTATAGACAATGTACAAGATGCAGGGATGCACAATAGTGTGCGGGGCAAAATAATATGCACACATTATAGTAGTCAATATAATGTACAGTCTGTACATGCTGGCGATTTGTCATTATAATGTGCATACAGTCTACATTATGGGGGATTTGTCAATATAATATACATACAGTTTGTACATTATGGGTATACGCAGCGTACATTATAGGGATTTGTCAACATAATGAACATAGTCTATGCATTCTGGGTGATTTGTCAATATAATGTACACGGTCTGTACATTATGGGGGATTTGTCAATATAATATACATACAGTCTGTACATTATGAGAGGTTTGTCAATATAATATACATACAGCCTGTACATTATGAGAGGTTTGTCAATATAATATGCATACAGCCTGTACATTATGAGAGGTTTGTCAATATAATATACATACAGTCTGTACATTATGGGTTACACAGTTTACATTATGTGGGATTTGTCAATATAATGAACACTATCTATACAATATGAGTGATTTGTCGATGTAATGTACCGCCTATACCTAATTAAATATTTGCCAATGTACTGTACACACTGTCTGTATATTATGGGGGATTTGACAATATAATATGCACACAGTCTTTACATTATGAGGGAGTAGCACAGCGGCAGGGTCCCAGGCTCAATTCCCGGATGGATCACTGTCTGTGGATCGTCTGCACATTCTCCCCTGTCTGCGTGGGTTTCCTCCCATTTATTCTCAGAGAGGGTTTCATCAAACTTTCCTTCTTGGGCAGTACGATAGCACAAGTGGCTAGCACTGTGGCTTCACAGCACCTGGGTCCCACGTTCAATTCCCCGCTGGGTTACTATCTGTGTGGAGTCTGCACGTTCTCCCCGTGTCTGTGTGGGTTTCCTCCGGGAGCTCAGGTTTCCTCCCACAGTCCAAAGGCATGCAGGTTAGGTGGATTGGCCATGATAAAGTGCCCTTCGTGTCCAAAAAAGGTTAGGAGGGGTTATTGGGTTACGGGGATAGCGTGGAAGTGAGGGCTTAAGCGGGTTGGTGCAGACTCGATGGGCAATATGGCCTCCTTCTGCATCTATATGTTCTATGTATGATATGCACACAATCTGTACATTATGGGCAATATACATATAGATACATAGAGGATAGGAGCAGGAGGAGGCCAACTCAATAGCCTAATCCTGCTTTCTCCCCACAGCCTTTGATCCGATTCACCCCAAGTGCTATATCTAGCCGCCTCTTAAATATATTCAATGTTTTAGCATTAACTGCTTCCTGTGGTCATGAATTCCACAGGCTCAACACTCTTTGGGTGAAGGAATGTCTCCTCATCTCTGTCTGAAATGGTTTACCCTGAATCCTCAGACTGTGACCCCTGGTTCTGGACCACCCATCATTGGTAACATCTTCCCTGCATCTACCCTGTCTAGTTAGAATTAGAATTTTATAAGTATCTATGAGATCCCCCGTCATTCTTCTAACTCCAGCAAGAACAATCTTAATCTAATCAATCTCTCCTCATATGACAGTCCCACCATCCCTGGGATCAGTCTGGTAAACCTTCACTGCACCCGCTCGAAAGTAAGAACATCCTTCCTCAGAAAAGGAGACCAAAATTGCACACAATACTCCAGGTGTGGCCTCACCAAGGCCCTGTATAATTGCAACAACACATCCCTGCTTCTGTACTCGAAACCTCTTGCAATGAAGGCCAACTTACCATTAGGCTTCTTTACCGCCTGCTGCACCTGCATACTTACCTTCAGCAACTGGTGCACAAGGACACCCAGATCCCGCTGAACACTCCCCTCTACCAATTTACAACCATTCAAGTAGTAATCTGCCTTCCTGTTTTTCCTTCCAAAGTGAATAACCTCACACTTATCCAAATTATACTGCATGTGCCATTGATTTGCCCACTCGCCCAACCTGTCCGTATCATGCTGTAGGATCCCTGCATCCTCGTCACAGTTCACGTTCCCACCATACTTATCTGCAAACTTTGAGATGTTACATTTTGGTCCCTCATCCAAATTATTAATATATATTAATGATATGTCAATATAATGTACATATGGTCTGTACATTATGGGGTACACACAATGTACATTATGGGGATTTGTCAACATAATGTACACAGCCTGTACATTATGGGAGTTTTGTCAATAGAATGTACACACAGTCTGTACATTATGGGCAATTTGACAATATGATGTGTAGTCTATTATGGGGGATTTGGGAATATAATGTAAACCAGAAAAAATTCCCTCAAAATCTCCATAATCTCTCCAATGTTGCACATCGTGTCTGAGATATATAACAAATCATCTGCATATAGCTCGCCACACCCGCTCAATCCCTTTCCAATCTCTCGACGCCCTAAGCGCCATTGCCAATGGTTCGATTGCCAAGACAAAAAGCGATGGGGAGAACCCTTTCTCATGCCACGATGCAACCCAGTGTACCCCAAACTCATCCAATTAATCGGGACACTTGCCATCGATGCCCTGTACAAAAGCCAAACTGAATCCACAACCCTTGCCCAAACCCAAACTACCTCAAAACCTCCAGTAATATACCCACTCCACCCAATCAAAGACCTCTGCATTCATTGCCACTACTGCTTCTACCTGCCCCTCTGAGGGTATCATAATTACATTAAGCAGCCTATGGATATTCGCTGAAAACTGCCTTCCCTTCACAAATCCTGTCTGGTCCTTTCCTATCACCCCCAGCACACTGTCCTCAATTCCTGATGCTAGCACCTTCGCCAACAACTTTGCATCAATGTTCAACAGTGATATTGGGCAGTACGACCCACACTGCTCCGGGTCCTTATTTCATAGAATTTATAGTGCAGAAGGAGGCCATTCGGCCCATTGAGTCTGCACCGGCTCTTGGAAAGAGCACCCTATCCAAGCCCACATCTCCACCCTATCCCCATAACCCAGTACCCCACCCAACACAAGTCAATTTTGAACACTAAGGGCAATTTAGCATGGCCAATCCACCTAACCTGCACATCTTTGGACTGTGGGAGGAAACCGGAGCACCCGGAGGAAACCCACGCCCACATGGGGAGAACGTGCAGACTCCGCACAGATAGTGACCCAAGCCGGGAATCGAACCTGGGACCGTGGAGCTTGAAGCAATTGTGCTAACCACAATGCTACCGTGCTGCCCTATGTTTCTTTAAGATTGGGAAGATGGACGTCTGTGATAATGTGGACAGGTGCTCCCACCTGTCCCTCGCCTCATTGTATGGTCCCAGCTCCAGCTCAGCACCAAATGTCTTATAGGTGAACCAGTCTAGCCCCAGGGCCTTCCCTGCCTGTATCGCACATATCCGCCATTCATCACCTCCCTTTATCCAATTGGGGCCCCCAGACCCTGCAACCTCTCCCCCTTAGGAAACTCCAACCGATCCAGGAACCGTCGCATCCCCTCCTCCCCGGTCGTGGGCTCTGACTCGTATAGCCTTCTATAGAAGGCCTCAAATGCACAATTCACCATCTTTGCAGATGCTTCACTACCTTACCCCTCGCTTCCCTCACCCTACCAATTTCCCTTGCTGCTCCCTGTGCTCATACACTGCCTCTGAGGTCCTCAGCGGCTGCCCCATCGCCTTCCCCGTGGACACTAATCTAAATTCTATCTGGAGCCTCTGCCTCTCCTTTATCAACATTTCTCCTGTGCCACCGAGTACCTCCTAACCCTAACCCTAGCCCTAACCCTAACCCTAACCATAGCCCTAACCCTAACCCTCAGAATCTCCTCTATCAGTCTCGCCTTCTTCTCATGCTCACCCTCACCCTCTCCCTGTGCGCCCGAATTGAAATAAATTCCCCCCTAACATGGGGAGAACGTGCAGACTCCGCACAGATAGTGACCCAAGCCGGGAATCGAACCTGGGACCCTGGAGCTTGAAGCAATTGTGCTAACCACAATACTACCGTGCTGCCCTATGTTTCTTTAAGGTTGGGAAGATGGACATCTGTGATAATGTGGACAGGTGCTCCCACCTGTCCCTCACCTCATTGTATGGTCCCAGCTCCCTAAAGTGTCTCCCACAGCATGACGGCTGTCACCACCCCTGGATCATTCAACCCCACATAGCCCCAAATAGCAGCCCTCACCCACTCACACCCTCTTCTGCCAACAGCCCCATACCCAACCTTCACTGCAGCCATTGGGCCTCCCCTTGCACCACCCGCAAATCCACCCAGATTGGCACGTGGTCATTGACCCCAATCTAGTACTCCGAGTCAGCCACCCCCACCAAGCGCCTTGTCCATAACAAAAAAGCCGATCCGAGACTACACCCACCGCACAGGGGAGAAGAACGGAAACTCCTTTACCCTCGGCCTCCCAAACCTCCATGGGTCTCCCCCTCCATGCGCTCCATGAACACCCTCAACTCACTCACCATCGCCAACACCCTTGGCGACTCGGTCCAATCCTGGACCCATCTCATAAAGTCCACATCATCCTAATTCAGGGTTTAAACATTCACCCGGGCCACGAGCATCCAGCTTCCCACTAACCATCACATACCTACCTCCCGGATAGGCCACAATTCACCCCACCTCAGAAGCCACTCTATATTAACCCCCTTTGCCTTCATGTCTAACCCTGAGTGGAATACCTGCCTCACCTATCCCTTCCTCAGCCTCGTCTGATCCCCCAACTTCAGGTGCATCTACTGCACAAACACAATGTCCGCCTTCAGGCTCCTCAGATGTATGAAAACAGGCGACCATTTAACCGGCCTATTCAACCCTCAAACCTTGCAATGTGAGCAGCCTGGTCAGGGTGCTCCTCACACCCACTCCCCTGCCGATCAGTCTTACCTTTTTAAGGCAGACCCTGGTCCACATCACGCTCCCCACCAGCCCGCCCTCAGATGTAAGCTGCCATCTCTCCCTGCCCAACAGCGCCACATCTACCACACCCATGTCAGCACCCCCCCCCCCCCACCCCCATACACCCAAACAAGGAACCAACCAAATTCTCCCCCACCCCCACACATTCCTCCTGGCACCCCCTACCACTCCCATTAACTAGTCCACCCAGCTAGCATGGTGTCCCCCATCCAAGGCCTCTGATCTCCCCTCACCCTTCCAGTCTGCCACCACCCCCCAATCTTCCCAACCATCAACAAACAAAGAGAAACAAAAGACGCACTCACCATTTCTGTTCCCCATCAAAACCCAACCCAATTACCCCACCCAATGTGCCCTCCATTACACAGAACTCCTCTCCAAAGTTTAATGTCCTCATACTCTCCCAGTCCACAGACTCTCCTAAAGTCCATCGCCTCCTCCGGGGATTCAAAATGAAATTCCTGTTCATGATACATCGCCCACAGCGGGCAAAGTACAAAATCCAGAACTTCAGCCCCTTCTTGTAGTGGGCGGCCTTTATGCGGCTGTACCTAGCCCTCTGCCTGGTTAGCTCGGCACCTAGATGCTGGTAAACCCACAGCTCATTTCCCTCCCAGGTACACTTCCTGGTCTGCCTCGCCCACCTCAGGACCTTCTCCTTATCCAAGAACCAATACAGCCTCACCACCATCGTGCTCAGCGGCTCCCAAACCTGCAGCCTCCTCCTCAGTGCCCTGTGCGCTCGATCCACCTCGAGGGGCCGGTCAAATGTGCGACCACTCACTCCATGGCCAGCACTGGAAGTCTTGAATGTTCACCTGTAACATGAAAATCAATGTCTTCCAATACTGTATTTTCCTCACGACATTTAAAATCACAGTTAACATTTTTACAATATTCATTGCCCATCACACATCCATCCCCAGGGATTTGATCCAGTTTGCAGCCCCTCAGCTGACAGACAGATACATCTTCCCATTGCACCCTAGGTTCACTCTGGCTGAACGGTTTTAGACAGTGACCTTCCCCCATTGAGCCTCTGTGGAGCCCGCCTCAAGCTCCAGTGCATCCCTCAGCACGTAGTCCTGGGCTTTGGAATCTGTCAACCTGCACCACTGGGTTGGGGACAACTCTTTTTCCTGGAAGACCAACAGGTTTCGCGCAGACTAAAGAGCTTTTTTCACCGAATTGATGATTCTCCAGCAACAGTTGATGTTTGTCCCAGTGTGTCCCTGGGAACAGCCCATAGAGCACAGAGTGCTGTTTCACGGAGCTGATCGGGACGAACATCGACAAAAAATACCTCATCTCTCCCCAGGCTTTCTTTGCTAAAAAAAAATCCACAAGGAGTTGGACAATGGTCTCTTCCCCACCACAGTCCCCGCGAGGGCTCCATTCGGATGGGGTGAGACTCTGGGTTTGTAGGAAGGATCAGACAGGAAGGGCCTTTCTCACCACCAGGCAAGATAGGTTCTGGTGCTTGTTTGAAAGTTCTGGTGATGAGGCATTCTGTAAATGATTTTGTCTGTCAGCTCAGGGATCCATCCGACAGGATCTGCCATCTCCTTTTACCCTTTTTCAGATGTTACACACAGGAGAGAACTATCAAAGTGTTAATAAATGAATTTGATGGACTTGTGATCAAAGGGTTAATTTCTGGAAACATTGATCCTTCCCATAGTGCGAACAGTTCACGCCCACCCTGTCACACTCAGGGTGTTAGTGCAGCTCAATTCAGCCCTGAGAGACAGGCGAATCAAAATAAACAGTAAGTTAATCATCTGTTGCCGGGCAGAGTCTGAGAATTCAGGTTGCTTCCAGCGTGCGGAGCAGAGGGACAGTCTCTGCCGCCCCCTGTGGAGAAAGGAGGATCTACAGTGGCTCCTTTCTTCATTGCTGGACTGGGGTCAATGTCCTAATGAGGAGACGTGACGAGTGCTTGGAGGAAAGAGAGGAGGGGGTTAAATGAATTTGTGGGTGGGAGAGGGGTATCCAGAATGAAGTATCTGAGAGGAGAGAAAAGATTCCCAGAGGGATTGGGAGAGACAGGGTGTTAGAATAAAGAGAAGTTCAAAAATGGCAGAGAGAGGGGAGATTCCCAGACAGATTTTTCATGTGGCGACTGGGGACTTTTCACAGTAACTTCATTTCAGCCCACTTGCGACAATAAGCGATTATTATTAATAATTGCCCTCGAGGGGCAAGTTGATGTGTAACTTTTAGAGGGTTGTACCTCATTGTGCAGTGTGTACAGATGACACTAAATGTGAACTGTTGTGAAATGGATTGTAAGGGCTACAAATTTTTTTATCTTCGTTCATGAGACGTAGGCTGGGCCAGCATTTATTGCCCATCCCTAATTGCCTTTAAGGGGGCAGTTAAGAGTTAACCACATTGCTGTGGGTCTGGACTCACATGTAGACCAGACCAGGTAAGGATGGCAGATTTCCTTCCCTGAAGGACATTAGAGAACCAGATGGGATTTTACGACAATCGACAATGGTTTCATGGTCATCATTAGACTTGCAATTCCAGATTTTTATTAAATTCAAATTTCACCATCTGCAGTGGCGGCTTTTGAACCTGGGTCCACAGAGCATTACTCTGGGATTCTGGTTTACTAGTCCAGTGATAATACCCCAACGCCACCGCCTCCCTTCAAAGACTGTGAGCTCGATACTCCAGTTGGCGACGCCGAAATAGCGTTCGGCGAACGGGCGGAGAATCACATTTCACAACCGAATCGGGGGGGGGGGGGGGGGGGGGGGTGCTGTCTTGTGATGCTCCGCCTCCTCCAAAGTACAGCGAGCCACAAATCAATGTCCTCAGGCCATTGCCTGAGGCCCGTCCCCCTTGCTCCGCCCCCGACCGGCCGAGTTACCGACGGCGTGGGACACTTGTGGACCCAGTCCAGCACCGCCACAGTCGGGGGAGGGCCGATCCGCGGGCAGGGGGGCCTTTATTCAGGACTGGGGGCACTGTGGTGTGGCGGTCCAGGGTGCGCGAGCCGGCCATAGGGGGAAACTATTTTGCAGGCCGGGTCCGCGGGCTGCGTCTGCCATGAAACACGGCGTGGCCACTGCTGGGCACCGCCGTGCGCATGTGCAGCCATGAACCCGGCAATTTGCCAGGACATATCGGCAGCTAGAGCCGGGGCTGTACGCTGCCGACCTGCTAGCCCCCAGCAAAACAGGGAATCAGTGGCCGTTTTGCGGCAGTATTCCTGGAGTAAAATGCCACCATTCCCACACCGGCGTGGGGACATTGTCTCCAAATCAGAGATTCCAGCCCCGTGTCTTTCTAATCTTTTCGCTAGTATTTGGAGTATGTACAGGTCTGTGAGTCTCTGTCCATCTCCCTCTTTCTATCCTGGTTTCTTCTCCCTCTCTTCAGCTTATACAACACTCAGTTAGTGACTTCACCCGGACTAATGCCAAGTCCTGTTCACCCATCAGTCCTGTGCTTTGCTGCTCTTCATTAGTTCCCAGTTAACCGGCTCGATTTTAAAATTAACATCCATGTTTTTAAACCCTTCCGGAGCCTCACCCTCCCTCCCTCCATAACCCCCCCTCCAACCCGATTACCCTTCAGGAGCTCAGCTCTCTTATTCTGGCCTCACGCACAGCCCTGACTGCAATCACTCCGTCCTTCAGCCTCCTGAGATCCTGAATCACTCCGCCTCTCGATTTACCTCCTTCAATCACCTGTCCTGATATCTCCTAGTGTGACCTGACATGGACTTTCCTCTCCTCATGTTACCGAACAGGTGCCGGAATGTGGCGACTAGGGGCTTTTCACAGTAACTTCACTTGAAGCCTACTTGTGACAATAAATGATTTTCATTTCATTTCATGTTAACGGGAAGCATCTTGGGAAGTTTCTCTGTATAAAGATGTCGCCTAGATGGCAGCTGTAAACTCCATTCCCCTGTCTTTTCCCAAAACTCCCAATCCCCTTATTAATCAAGAAAACCAGATTTGTACTTGTGATGTTGTTACCTTCAGGGCTACAGGTCTGCTGCTCTCATGGTATCTCCATGTCTCACTGCCAATGTATCTCTCTCTCTCCTCTCTCTGCCTGTCTTTCTCTTTCACAGTCTTTCCTTCTCAGTCCCTCTCTCTCTCAGAGTCTCTCTCTCAGAGTCTCTCTCTCTCAGACTCTCATTTTCTTTTCCGCCTTTCTCACACTATTATTCTCAGTCCCTCCCTGTCACACTCTCTCACAGAGTCTCTCTCACTCTGCCTCGTTTCTATTGCCTTATTCGCATTCTCTCTGTGTAGCTCTCACACTCTTTTGTTTTCTGTCTCTCTCTCTCTCTGTCTCTCTCTCTCTACCTCTTTCACATTGCTTTTGTCTGTTCCTCTCTGTGTCTCTCACACTCTCTCACTCTCTCTCACTCTCTCGCTCTGTCAATTACGGAGTTACATTCACCACATTCACCCCCTACAAAAAAATCAAGTCCGGCGGGGGTGGTGGTTCATAAATTGAGTCTGTCCGGTGATCGGACTGTCCGCTGCGATCTGCGGAGCACCGGGGTTGCAGCCTCCCGCTCCTGTCCCTGGTTGGTAACCTTGTCTTCACGACATTTACAATCACAGTTAACTTTTTTTTACAATATTTATTGCCCATCACACATCCATCCCCAGGGATTTGATCCAGTTTGCAACCCCTCAGCTGACAGACAGAGACATCTTCCCATTGCACCCTCAGTTCACTCTGGCTGAAAGGTTTTAGACAGTGACCTTCCCCCATTGAGCCTCTGTGGAGCCCGCCTCAAGCTCCAGTGCATCCCTCAGCACGTAGTCCTGGGCTTTGGAATCTGCCAATCTGCAACATTGCGTCGGGGACAACTCTTTGCGCTGGAAGACCAACAGGTTTTGCGCAGACCAAAGAGCGCATTTCACCGGCAAAGGTTGATGTTTTATCTGGTGTCCCCCCCCTGGGAACAGCCCATAGAGCACAGAGTGCTGTGTGCTGTGTCACGGAGCTGCTTGAGATGAACCTTGACAAAAACCACCTCATCTCTCCCCAGAACCTCTTTGCAAAAGCACATTCCACAAGGAGCTGGACAACGGTCTCTTCTCCACCACAGACACCGCGAGGGCTCCATTCGGATGGGGTGAGAGTCCAGGTGTGTAGGATCAGACAGGGAGGCCTTTCTCACCAGCAGACAAGCTCGGTCTTGGGGCTTGTTTGAAAGTTCTGGTGATGAGTCATTCTGTAAATGACCTTGTCAGTCAGCTCAGGGATCCATCCAACAGGATCCGCCATCTCCTTTTACCCAAGGTCCTTTCAGATGTTACACGCAGACCACTGCCTGATGGACTTGTGATCAAAGGGTTAATTTCTGGGAACATTGATCCTTCCCTTGCCTCCACCCTCCCCCCCCCCCCTTCCATAGTGTGAACAGTTCACACCCACCCTGACACACTCGGTGTGTTTGTGCAGCTCAATCCAGCCCTGAGAGAGAGAGACAGGCCAATCAGAATAAAGAGCTGATGTGAATCATCTGTTGCCGGGCAGAGTCTGAGAATTCAGGTTGGTTCAGTCAGCCGAGCAGAGGAACAGCCTCTGCCGCCCCCTGTGGAGAAATGAGGATCTGCAATGGCTCCTTCACGTCTGGAGAATGGAGAGACGTGAGAAGTCTGGGGTCAATGTCCTCCTGGGGAGGGGGTGAGATGGGGTGACGAGTACTGGGGGGGGGTGGGGGTTAAATTCATTTGTCTGAGGGAGGGGTATCCAGAATGAAGTACCTGAGAGGAGAAACAAGATTCGCAGAGGCACTGGGAGAGACAGAGAGTGTTAGAATAAAGTGAAGTTCAGAAATAGGAAGGAGCAGAGAGAGGGGGAGATTCCCAGATTAGGGTGGGTGCTGGTGTGCTGGTATTTTCATTCCAGCTGTAATCCAGAGAGCCAGGGGATTGGTCTGCGGAGCCAGGTTCAAACTTCACCACAACAGATGGTGAAATGTGAGTTCACAGAATTGTTACGGTGCAGAGGAGGCAATTCAGCCTCGTCATGTCTGAATTCAATAAAAATCTCACCTTAAAACCTAATGAACATGAAACAATTGTAGTAAAGACTCCTCTGGTTCATTCATGTCCTTTAGCGAAAGAAATGGGATTTTCTCACCCACTCTGTGACACATCCTGACATTCCAGCTCTGTATCTGAGACTATTGCTGACATTCCAGCTCTGTGTCTGGGCACATCCTGACATTCCATCTCTGTATCCGGACACATCCTCACATTCCATCTCTGTATCCGGACATTCTATCTCTCCACCTGGACACATTCTGACATTCCATCCCTGTGACCCTGGGCACATCCTGACATTCCATTTCTAGGGGCTGGTTTAGCTCACTCGGCTAAATCGCTGGCTTTTAAAGCAGACCAAGCAGGCCAGCAGTATGGTTCAATTCCCGTACCAGCCTCCCCAAACAGGCGCCGGAATGTGGCGACTAGGGGCTTTTCACAGTAACGTCATTGAAGCCTACTCGTGACAATAAGCGATTTTCATTTCATTTTTTCTTTTTCCGGACAAACACTGACATTACATCTCTGCTCCCGGACACACCCTGACATTCCAGCTCTGTATCTGGACAATCCCTGCCATTCCATCTTTGTATCCTGGCACATCCTGACATTGCATCTCTATATCTGGACAATCCTAGAAGTTGTCTTTATCTGGATTCAGCCTCAGATTCCCTCTCCCTGTCTGGATCCTTTCCGATGTTCCAACTCAGACATCACAGGGCAGGACACTGTTCAACATCCAGAGAGAGTGAAATCTGTGCAGTGAGTGTCTAATTATAGTTTTTATATAGAATATACACTACAACGGGAATACAGAGTGTACACTGTATGTGTACAGAGGGTGGTAATATTTTCTGCACACTAACAGTGTGTATGTTATTCAGGTTGATCTGTAACACACATCGTTCAGATCGAGCGTTTGACAAAACCTTTCCTAACCCCAGGATTCCCAAAGCTTTGTTCAGCCAATCAAACACTTGTGGAGTATACATGTACATATAATGTACACATATCCTGTACATAATGGGGGATTTGGGAGTATAATGTATATCCAATCTGTACATTGTGGGGATCATGGCATGGGATGGTTTGGTGCTCAGTTAAGGTAATAAAATAAGGGACCCAATGGACAGTCACATTCCTGTCCAATTGGGTGTCCATCCCAGTGTGTTGGCTGACTGAGCCCTCACAGGGGCTTTGCGTTTCCTTAAAAACCCCCACTGAGAGCGGTCTCAGACAATGTCCTTTACAATGTATGGGGACAGCTGAACCTGCCGGTAGAGTGGTGAGTATGATGTTGGATACTAAATAAAGAGTGAATGCAAAAACACAACATTGTTACCAGTTACCAGCGGTGTACCACAGGGATCAGTGCTGGGTCCTCTGCTATTTGTGATTTTTATAAATGACTTGGAGAGGGGGCTGAAGGGTGGGTCAGTAAATTTGCTGATGACACCAAGATTGGTGGAGTAGTGGATGAAGTGGAGGGCTGTTGTAGGCTGCAAAGAGACATTGATGGGATGCAGAGCTGGGCCGAAAAATGGCAGATGGAGTTTAACCCTGATAAGTGCGAGGTGATTCATTATGGTCGAAAAAATTTGAATGTGGATTACAGGGTCAATGGCAGGGTTGAGAAATGTGGAGGAACAGAGAGATCTTGGGGTTCTTGTCCACAGATCTCTGAAGGTTGCCACTCAAGTGGATAGAGCTGTGAAGAAGGCTTAAAGTGTGTTAACGTTTATTAACAGTGGGCTTGAGTTTAAGAGCTGCGAGGTTATGCTGCAACTATACATGACCCTGGTGAGACCACATTTGGAGTATTGTGTGCAGTTCTGGTCACCTCATTATAGGAAGGATGTGGAAGCATTGGAAAGTGTGCAAAGGAGATTTACTAGGATGCTGCCTGGTTTGCAGCATAGGTCTTATGAGGAAAGGTTGAGGGAGCTAGGGCTTTTCTCTTTGGAGCGGAGGAGGATGAGAGGCGACTTAATAGAGGTTTATAAGATGATGAGGGGGATAGATAGAGTGGACGTTCAGAGACTATTTCCTCGGGTGGATGTAGCTGTTACAAGGGGACATAACTATAAGATTCAGGGTGGGAGATATAGGAGGGATGTCCGAGGTAGGTTCTTTACTCAGAGAGTGGTTAGGGTGTGGAATGGACTGTCTGCTGTGATAGTGGAGTCGGACACTTTAGGAACTTTCAAGCGGTTATTGGATAGGCACGTGGAGCACACCAGAATGACAGGGAGTTGGATAGCTTGATCTTGGTTTCGGACAATGCTCGGCACAACATCGAGGGCCGAAGGGCTTGTTCTGTGCTGTGCTGTTCTATGTTCTATTGTTCCTTCCACAATAAAGGAAATGTTCCTAATTTCCCGGTAACCATCATTGTGCGCCAACCATGAGATATGCCAGTACATGTAGCTCTCTGATGAAGCCAGTCTGATCAAATAACAATGATGTGTTCAGGGACAAAGTGAAACTGATTTGATGTTAAATATGTGCAAGGGAAACTTTGTTTTGAAATCCCCCCCGTGCCACTTTAGTGCCCTCAGTGAGTCTGATGTCAATGTCAATGGGACAGGTCAGGAAACATGTGACCGGGTTGAGGGGTTGGCCCTGTTTGACTGGGGGAATTTTTTTCACTGCGGGCAGGTAGCTGCTGCTGACAGTGGGTGCGACACCCAAATGCTTCCTCCGTTTTGTGATCTCACCTGTCCCTGTGCAAGCCACCGGACTTTGCATTTTAATGGAAGTCGTGTGGGGAACGGGGAAACAGCCAGTGAGTGGGAGTGAGGCACACATCCGGTTACGCTATCAGTAATGATAAACTTGTCAAAATCCCCCCACATTAGTTTGTTTATTCATTCTTGGGATGTGGGCATCACTGGTTAGGCCAACATTTATTGCCCATTCCTTATTGCCCTCAGGGGGCAAGGTTAATGTATAATTTTTAGAGGGTCTATACAGAGTATACCTCATTATATAGTATGTACAAACGAGACTATGTGCACACTGAGTGTACACAGATGCAAATATGATTGTAAGGGCTACAAATATACTGTTTCTTCAAATCTATTCGATAGTATTTGGAATGTGTCACAGGTCTGTGTGTCTCTGTCCGTGTCGCTCTTTCTATCTTGGTTTCTTCTCTCTCTCTTCAGCTTATAGAACACTCTGTTAGTGACTTCACCCTGAAAAATGCCAAGTCCTGTTCACCCAACAGTCCTGTGCTTGCTGCTCTACATTAGTTCCCAGTTAATCGTCTCAATGTTAAAATTCGTATCCATGTTTTTAAAACCCTCCGTAGCCTCACGCTCCCTCCTCCTGTAGCCCCCCTCTTGCCCCACAACCCTTCAGGAGCTCAGCTCTCCTCTCATTCTGGCCTCACACACAGCCCTGACTGGAATCACCCCGTCCTTCAGCCTCCTGAGATCCTGAATCACTCCGCCTCTCGATTTACCTCCTTCGATCACCTGTCCTGATATCTCCTAGTGTGTCCTGACATGGACTTTCCTCTCCTCATGCTAATGTATAGCATCTTGGGAGGTTTCTCTGTATAAAGATGCTGCCTAGATGGCACTTGTTGTTGCTCCCTCCATTCCTTCCATTAACCTCTCGAAGCTCTATCTCGCCTCAAACTCAATCCGTCCATGAGGCCATAGCGTACAGGAGCAGAATTAGGCCATTCTGCCCATCGAGTCTGCTCCGTCATTCGGTTGCAGCTGATATGATCCTCAATCCCATTCTCCTGCTATGTTCCCACAAACGCTGATCCCCTTATTTAAAAAAAAGTATTTTTATTCTCCTCCTTTTTCACATTTTCATCAAATGTACACCCAACAACAGAAAACCAACAATAATAAATACAACGGCAATCCTCTGACCAATAACCCCTTTATCCTAAGATCCCCCAAACAACCCCCAACATTTAAATACAGAACAAGAAAGAAAAACAAATCCACAGTCATCCCATACATAATCACCAATAACCGATACATTCCAACCCGCCCTCCCTCAATGTCATCTAATTCTTGAAAGCATGTGATAAACAAAGCCCATGAATTCGAGAACTGCTCCATCTTTCCCCTCAGCTCAAACTTCACCTTCTTGAGTGTTAAAAACCCCAGCAGGTACCTCCGCCCAGCTAAGGCACAGGGCGGAGAATCTGACCTCCAGACCATCAGGACCCACCTTCATGCGTTTAACGAGGCAAAGGCTAAAACATCTGTCTCTGCACCCGCCTCAAAGCCTGGCTGATCCGACACCCCGAAAATGGCTTCTAGGGGCCCTGGGTCGCGTCTCACGTGCGCCACCACACGTTGAGGCATTCACCCCCCGGACCGGCACCTCACACCATAATCCGTCCTCCATGCCCTCCCCCAACTCTTCCTCCCTCTTCGCTTAATTCCCTCCAATTATATCCTCCCCCAGAATCTCCCCATAAATCGCCGACACCACCCCCTTCTCCATTCACCCTGCTATCAATACCTCCTCCAGCAATGTGGGGGCTGACGCCATCGGGAAGCTCTGAACCTCTTTCCAGGCGAAATCCTGAACCTGAATACAGTAGTCCCCCGTTATACCGCGGGTGTTGGGGTCCAAGACAGCCACCCACGTTGCATCCGAGCCGCGGATATCTGCAGGTCTAAAACAAATTTACATCCATCACTTTTAGTGTTGCGCTTGTCGATGTTAAAGCGCGACATCGCCTGACCACCGACGGATGAAAAATCAGGGGGAAAAATCCCTGACTTCAACATAAAAAGGTTTGTGAGCGGTGTGAGTATAAACTCGGGTCATTTGGAATTAAGAAGCTCTGTTCCGGTTGGGAGTAAGGCAGGAAACAAAGCGACCGGTTTCCCGGTTGAAGGCAGACTGCCCCCTCCAAAAGTTAGAGTTTGAACTTTTGCAGCAAAAGACAGGCTCCGTTCTGCCAACTGCACGACTCGCTCTACTTTTCCCTTTTTCGTTTTAAGAGTCTGAATCTCCCCGAGGGGCGGCACTAAACCCACGCATGTGGCCTCTCTCTCTCCCTCTCCCGCCTGCTGCAGTGTGCTGTCAGAGCGGGTAAAACGAGGGCACATTCCTCTCCTTGCTGGATACGGAATCTTCAAACAACCTGCAGGCCGGCCCTCGCCTGGGGACAATGGGAAAAGGGATTGACATTCAGCACAGGGCATGGACGCTGCACTTTACCCCATCACTCTCGCCACCTTTCACCACCTTTTTTGTGAAAAAAGTTGGGGTCCATAAGCACCCCCGCCGTATATCGCGAACCGCGGTATAACGGGGGACTACTGTATGTGTAAACATCTCCCCCTGCTCCACCCCATATTTCTCCCATAGCACCTCCCAGAAACAAGGCCTTTAATACCTGTGGTGGTATGATTTGCATAGCCGTCTGCCATTGGTGCAGAACACCGGCTTACATTGGCCCTGGTCGGTCATGTGCCTCTCGACCGATTGGTTGAGACCAGTCATGTGACGGCTCTCTGATTGATTGAGAGGCTGAGTTAACCACGCCTCTATACCGAGGTATAAATAGTCAGAACGCCCGGCGGTTGTTCATTTACTGTGGTCGACCGCAGGGCTAACTTCTAGCTGATTAAAGCTAGTCCACGGGGCCCCGCTGCTATTTCTGTGGGTTCGCGAAACACCCTCGCCCGCGCTACCTAGCCCGCTCCGCCCTCTGTAAGAGCTGTGGGAAGAAGGGCCACTTCTCCTCCGTCTGCCAGGCCAAATCGGTCTCTGCTGTACCGCGCAGCGACCGGGGATCCCCCCCTCCGGGCTCTTGCTGGCCCCTCCAGTACGCCGCGCCGATCTCTCCGCCCCGCCCCCGGGCCCCTGCGCCCGGCCTGAAAGCCTCTCTCTCCTCCGGGCCCTTCCGGGCCGCTCCAGCGCATCGCGCAACTCTCTCCTCGCCGCCCCCGTGCCCCTGCTCCTGGCCTGTGCGCCCCTCTGCCCCCGCTCCCAGCTATAACCCCCGGGCTAACGGATAGGTCGAGCGGGAGAATGGTACCATCTGGAAGACCATACTACTGGCCCTCCGGTCCAGAGATCTCCCTATTTCCCGATGGCAAGGGGTTATCCCCGATGCCCTACATTCTATCCGCTCACTCCTCTGTACCGCAACAAATCAACCACCTCATGAACGTCTTCTTGTTTTTCCCAGGAAGTCGTCCTCCGGATCACCTCTCCCGACGTGGCTGGCCGCCCCCGGACCCATCTTGCTCCGGAAGCATGTGCGGGTGCACAAGTCCGACCCGTTGGTGGAACAAGTCCAGTTACTCCACACTAACCCGCAGTATGCGTATGTGGAGTATCCCGACGGTCGGCAGGACACAGTCTCCCTCCGGGACCTGGCACCCACCGGTGTGCGGCCCTCCCCTCTCCACCACAGACCCCCCCCCCCCTGTTTTTTCCCCCCAGCGCCCCACCCAGGCCATCCCTTCCCCATCCATGGCGTCTCCACAGCCAGCTCGGGTGACGAAGACTGTTCAAGGACCATCGCTCCCGGACTCCAGGACGTCAGCGGAACCACCACCATCGGCTGAACCGACGTCACCTACTCCACTGCGGCGGTCTGCCAGAACGTCACGGGCCACGAAAAGACTGATCGAATCGATTTAAATTACAACAGCTCCATGGACTTTGTTGGGACTTTGTGTACTATTGTTAATTGTCTGGGCCAGTGGGAAGCCCAAAAATGTAATAAAAGAAAACTAGAGAAATTTTTTTTCTCTCTCCCTTCCCCGGCTGCTCATACCACCAGTTCTCTCGTCCCCCCCCCCGGCTCTCATTGATACCCCCCCCCCCCCCCCCCGGCTTCTTTCTCCGCAAGAGGTGAATGTGGTGGTATGATTTGCATAGCTGTCTGCTATTGGTGCAGAACACCGGCTTACCATTGGCCCTGGTCGGTCATATGCGTCTCGACCTATTGGTTGAGACCAGTCATGTGACGGCTCTCTGATTGGTCGAGAGGCTGAGTTAACCACGCCTCTATACCGAGGTATAAATAGAATGCCCGGCGGTCATCCATTTACTATAATCGACCGCAGGGCTAACTTCTAGCTGATTAAAGCCTAACCTTTGTACAGAAACTCATCTCGCGTTTGATTGATGGCTCATCAATACCCGAACTTCCCTCGTGGGCAGCACGGTAGCATGGTGGTTAGCATAAATGCTTCACAGCTCCAGGGTCCCAGGTTCGATTCCCGGCTGGGTCACTATTTGTGCAGAGTCTGCACGTCCTCCCCGTGTGTGCGTGGGTTTCCTCCGGGTGCTCCGGTTTCCTCCCACAGTCCAAAGATGTGTGTGTTAGGTGGATTGGCCATGCTAAATTGCCCTTAGTGTCCTAAAAAATAATAAGGTTAATTGGGGGGGGGGGTTACGTGTATAGGGTGGATACGTTGGCTTGAGTGGGGTGATCATTGCTCGGCACAACATCGAGGGCCGAAGGGCCTGTTCTGTGCTGTACTGTTCTATGTCTATGTCTCATCCCATCTTCGAAAACTCCGGTCCAACTTCCCTGGCTCAAACCTATGATTCCCCCTAATCGGCATCTCCCTTGACCCCGGCCACAACTTAAAGTCCTGCCTCAACTGCCTCCAGATCTTCAAAGTCACTGCCACCGGACTCCCCGAATATTTTACCGGGGCCATCGGGAGCGGCGCTGTTGCCAATGCCCACAGCCCTGCCCCTCTGCAGGGACTCTCCTGACGCACTGGGAGTTCCCCCCCCCCCACCCCCCCTCTGACCCAGCTCCTCACCTCTTCACCATTCGCCGCCCAGTAATAAAGAGCAGATTCGGAAGCCTGCCGTCCTCTCCACAGCAGCACCTTCCCAATCCCAGCCACCCCCCCCCCCCCCCCCCCCCCCCCCCCAACCCAGTCCCGATAAACTGGGTAATCATCCTCTCCACTTCCTTAAAAAACACTTTTGGCAAAAAGATCGGCATCACTGAAAAATAAACAAAAACATTCGGCAGCACATTCATTTTAGCCGCATGCACCCGACCCGCCAGCGACAGAGGAAGACCATCCCACCTTGCCAAGTCCACCTTCACCCTCACCACCGGACTAGTAAGATTATTGATCCCCTTGTTCATCAATAAAAGCAGATTTGTTCTTGAGGTGTTTTGCCGGTGATCTGCCGTCTCAGGCCCCTTCTCACTGTGTCTCCATCTCTCGTTGCCAATGTCTCTCTCTCTCCCCCTCTCTCTGCCTGTCTTTCTCTCTCACATTCTTTCATTCTCAATCCCTCTCTCTATCTGTCTCTTACACAGTCTCTCTCTCTCTCTGCCTTGTTCATATTGCCGCAGCATCTTTCTCTGTGTGTCCCACACTCACTTGTTCTCAGTCCCTCTCTCAGTCTCTCTCTGTGTCTCTCTCTCCCAGAGTGTATCAATCTTTTTGCCTCTGTCACATTGCCTTAGTCTCTTCCTCTCTCACACTCTCTCATTCTCCCTCACACTCTCCCGCTCCCCCTCTCCCTGCTTGGTAATCTACTCCCTGTCAATCAGTACAGACACTGTTTCCCTATTTTCTTTCCAATAATAAACATTTGTCATCACATTTGTAGAAGTTCATTCTATGACTTTCAAAGTTGACATTACACATGATCAGTGAATAATTTGAAAGTAGAGGTAGACAGATTCATGTTAGACGCCGGAATCAAAGGTTGTTGGGGATAGATGGGGAATCTGGAACTCTGAACACAATCAGATCAGCTGTGATTTTATTGATTAGTGGAGGCTTGATTCGAGGGGCCGAATGTCCTTCTGATCCTAAATCATATGTTCACCTGTGACACAAAATCAGCTTCTCCCAATACTGCATTTTCTTCACGACATTTACAATCAGCCTTTTAAAAAAAATATTTTATTCTCCTTTTTCACATTTTCTCCCAAATTTGCACCCACCAACAACAACAATAAGCAGTAATGAATATAATGTCAATCCCCATATCAATAACAGCGATCCCATCCTTCCACCAAACCCCCCAAACATTAGCCCGCATGTTCACATAAACAAATGACAAAAAGGAATCGGGAATCCCCCATAGTCGCCATTAATACACACTACCCCCCTCCCGCTCACCCCTCCCACGCACACGCCCCAACTAACATTCAATGTTATCCAGTTCTTGAAAGTGCATAATGAATAACGCCCATGATTTTTAGAACGCATCCATTCTTCCCCTCAGTTCAAACTTAACCTTCTCAAGAGTCAAGAATTCCAGCAGGTCCCCCCGCCACGCCAGAGCACAGGGTGGAGAGGTTGCTCTCCAACCTATCAGAATCCGTCTTTGGGCGATGAACAAGGTGAAGGCTACAGCATCTGTCTCCGCACCCGTTTCCAACCCTGGCTGGTCAGACACCCCGAATATCGCCTCCCGGGGGTCCGAGTCCAGTTTCACGTGCACCATTTTAGAGATTACCCTAAAAACCTCCTTCCAGTAATTCTTCAGCTTTGGACAGGACACCAAAACATATTAACGTGATTTGCGCAACGTTCACACACATCTTCTATCCCCTCAAAGAGCTGACTCATCCTTACCCTTGTGAGATGTGCTCTGTGTACCACCTTCAGCTGTAACAGGCCCAACCTCGCGCACAAAATGGAGGCATTTACTCTCCAGAGCACCTCACACCAGAACCCCTCCTCCATATCCTCTCCCAACTCTTCCTCCCACTTTGCTTTGATCCCTCCCAGTGGTGCCTTCTCCTCTTCCAAAATAGCCCCGTAAACCGCCGACAATACCCCCTTCTCCAGTCCCCCTGTCATCAGCACCTCCTCCAGCAATGTGGAGGCTGGCTCCACCAGGAAGCTCGTATCTCCTTTCTGGCAAAATCTCGAACCTGTATGTATCGAAACATTTCCCCCTGCTGCAGCCTATACTTCGCTTCCAGCTCCCTCAATCCTGCAAACTGGCCCCTGAGAAACAAATCTTTTAGTGTCTTAATCCCTTTCTCCTCCCATTTCCGAAAATTTCCGTCCCACTTCCATGGCTCAAATCTGTGGTTCCCCCGAATCGGCATTTCCCTTGACCCTGCCCCAACCCGAAGTGTTGACGAAACTGACTCCAGATTTTCAATGAAGCTATTATTACCGGACTCCCTGAGTATTTCCCCGGGGCCAGCGCTGTTGCTAGTGCCTTCAGCCCCGACCCCCTGCACAAACTCTCCTCCATTCTGACCCACTGGGAATCAACCCCTTTGACCCAGCTCCGTACCTTCTCCCTATTTGCCGCCCAGTATTAATGCATCAGGTTCGGGAGACCCAAACCTCCTGCCTGCCTTCCCTTCTGTAGCAACACCTTTCTAACTCTGGCCACCTTCCCTACCCATATGAATGAGGTAATCCTTCCTTCAATCTCTCTAAAGATGCCTTTGGCAGGAAAATCGGCAGGATTTGTAAAATAAACAGAAATTGCGGCAACACGTTCTATTTAACCGCCTGTACCCGACCCGCCAGTGACAGAGGAAGACCATCCCACCTTGCCAGATCCGCTTTCACTCTCCCCACCAAACTAGAAATGTTGGAGCTACGGAACCCCCCCAGCCCCCCCCCCCCCTCCCACTTCTGAGCAACCTGCACCCCCAGGTATGTAAAGTGAGTCCCTGCCCTATGGAATGGCAGCACCCCCACCCCCGCCCCTACCCCCAGCCGAGACACCACAAAATACTCACTTATCTAAGGTTTAATTTGTATCCCAAGAAAGACCCAAGCACCCGAAGCAGCTCCAATATTCCCCCTATTGACACACTTGGTTCCGACATGTATAACAACTAGTTCTCAGAATGTAAGGACATCCTATGCTCTATTTCTACCCCCCCCCGCACTATTCCTTCCCATACTCCCAAACTTCTTAATGCGGTGGCCAACCGCTCAATCGTGAGTGCAAACAGTAGGGGGGACATAGGACAACCCAGCCTAGTCCCACAGTGGAGAGAAAAGTATCTCGAGCTGAAGTTGTTTGTGCGGACACTCACCCTCGGCTCCTTATATAGTTTCTTTACCCAGTCCACAAATTTTGGTCCAATCCTAAACCGCTCCAGAACTGCCATCAAGTACCCCATTCTACCCGGTCAAAAGCTTCTGCCTTCATGTACGCCCCAACCACCTCCACTGATTCAAAATAAAAATATTTGGCATTGTACATCACCCTCAGCTTTGCCAGGTTACAATACAAATTGCACCTCCTTGTTGT
Source organism: Scyliorhinus canicula (assembly GCF_902713615.1). NCBI lineage: Eukaryota > Metazoa > Chordata > Chondrichthyes > Carcharhiniformes > Scyliorhinidae > Scyliorhinus > Scyliorhinus canicula. The sequence goes on along the minus strand of NC_052158.1, from coordinate 51,610,166 downwards.
ACAGTGCCGCCTTCACTCGGCTGAACGCATCTCGTCTCTTCGCCAACTCTACCGTCAAGTCCTGGCAAATCCGAACTCTAGCACCATCCCACTGCACCTCCCGCTTCAGCTTCACCCAGTTTAACACATTCTCCTTCATGCAGTATTTATAGAAGTAGATAATTACTGCTCTTGGCGGCTCATTCACCTTGGGCTATGTGCTAAACCACTGTTACACCTATATTAGGTGGTGTAAGGTAGGACCTGTACTACAGGTTTGCCGGTAGCCCCTGCCTGCTGGCTCTGCCCAGTAGGAGGAGCGTGTCCTCTATTCAGCAGCCATTTCGCCAGCTGCTGTAGGAGGCCACACATCTTACTGCAATAAAACCACAGTTGTATCCAAAGGACTTCAATCACTGGCTAGCTTGTTTCGAGGCCCATATCAACTCAGCGACCACCCCTCCGACGGAGGCTCAGAAGATACAGATCCTGTACTCAAGGTTGAGCTCCAACGTGTTTCCGCTGATCCAGGACGCCCCGAATTACGCCATGGCACTCCTCAAAGAAAACTACGCACAGAAAATGAACGCACTCTTCGCCAGGCACGTACTCACCACTCGCTCTCAACTCCCTGATGAGTCCATAGTAGACTTCTGCCGGGCCCTAATCCCACTAGTCCAGGACTGTGACTGTCAGGCCATTACAGCCACCGAACATTAAAACCTTCTTATGCGTGATGCATTTGTAAGGGGGATTGGGTCAGACCTCATATGCCAAAGACTGTTAGAAGGGGCCACGCTCGACCTAGCTGAGACTAAAAAGCTAGCACTCTCCATGACAGTCGCCTCACGTAATGCTCAGGTCTACCCCTACGGCCGCACAGCCCACCCCTCCTATCCCTCGTGGACCCCACAGACGGCCGCCCCAGCCGGGGCTTCACCCAGCCAGTACGCCTGCACCACACGCCAACCCGCGCACCCCGGGGGTCCCCGATGTTACTTCTGCCGCCAGCAGACAGCACCCCCGCCAACGCTGCCCGGCCGGCATTGCCATTTGCAAGGCTTGTGGCAAAAAAGGGCACTTCGCTGCAGTGTGCCAGGCCCACGCAGTCGCTGCTATCGCCCCCTCCCCCCTGACCTACACACAATGGGCGCCGCCATCTTTGTCCCGGACCACGCGCGGCCAGTGGACGCCGCCATCTTCACCTCCCGGGGCTGCGAGCGGCTAGTGGGTGCCGCCATTTTCGTCCCGGACCACGCGCGGCCAGTGGACGCCGCCATCTTCACCTCCCGGGGCTGCGAGCGGCCCATGGGCGCCGCCAGCTCCCCCCTCAGTCCACGACGTGAGGCCCATGGGCCCCGCCATCTTGTCCAGCCCCACAACGTGCAGCCCATGGGCTCCGCCATTTTGTCCCCTGCAGGATCTTCACGGGGCATGGACGCCGACAGCATTCCACGGCCTGGGCCCCCCACACTCTTCATCTTCTGACACCAGCGACGACTGACCGCAGCTCGCCTCAGTGACGATCGACCAGTCTTGTCCGCACAACCTGGCCACCGCTTCAACCAGTGTGAAAATCAACGGTCATGTTGCCTGCTGGACTCCGGGAGCACCGAAAGCTTCATCCACCCGGATCCGGTAAGGCGCTGCTCCCTCGCGGTCCACCCCGCCAATCAAAGAATCTCCCTGGCCTCCGGATCCCATTCCGTCGTGATCCGGGGGTTCTGCATGGTCACTCTCATGGTCCAGGGCGTAGAATTCGGCGGCTTCCGCCTCTACGTCCTTCCTAATCTCTGCGCTGCACTACTACTAGGCCTGGATTTACAGTGAAATCTCCAGAGCCTTACCCTCAAATTCGGCGGGCCTCTACCACCCCTCACTGTGTGCGGTCTCGCGACTCTAAAGGTCGACCCACCCTCCCTCTTTGCCAATCTAACTCCAGATTGCAAACCTGTTGCCACCAGGAACAGATGGTGCAGCACCCAGGACAAGACCTTCATCAGGTCCGAGGTCCAGCGGTTGCTTCGGGAAGGCATCATCGAGGCCAGCAACAGCCCCTGGAGAGCCCAAGTGGTAGTCGTTAAAACTGGGGAGAAACACAGAATGGTCCTGGACTACAGCCAGACCATCAATCGGTACACGCAGCTCGATGCATACCCCCTCCCACGCATATCAGATATGGTCAATCAGATTGCGCAGTACCGGGTCTTCTCAACGATAAACCTCAAATCCGCCTATCACCAGCCCCCCATTCGTAAATCAGACCGTCCATACACTGCTTTCGAGACGGACGAACGTCTCTATCATAGAGCATAGAACATAGAACATTACAGCGCAGTACGGGCCCTTCGGCCCTCGATGTTGCGCCGACCTGTGAAACCATCTGAAGCCTATCTGACCTACACTATTCCATTTTCATCCATATGTCTATCCAGCGACCACTTAAATGCCCTTAAAGTTGGCGAGCCTACTACTGTTGCAGGCAGGGCGTTCCACACCCCTACTACTCTCTGAGTAAAGAAACTGCCTCTGACATGTGTCCTATATCTACTACCCCTCAATTTAAAGCTATGTCCCCTCGTGTTGGTCATCACCATCCGAGGAAAGAGACCCTCACTGTCCACCCAATCTAACCCTCTGACTATCTTATATGTCTCTATTAAGTCATCTCTCAGCCTTCTCCTCTCTAACGAAAACAACCTCAAGTCCCTGAGCCTTTCCTCGTAAGACCTTCCCTCCATACCAGGCAACATCCTAGTAAATCTCCTCTGACCCTTTCTAAAGCTTCCACATCCTTTCTATAATGTGGTGACCAGAACTGTACGCAGTACTCCAGGTGCGGCCGCACCAGAGTTATGTACAGCTGCAGCATGACCTTGTGGCTCCGAAACTCAATCCCCCTACTGATAAAGGCTACTGGTAAAGGCTAACAGCCCTATTAACCTGGGTGGCAACTTTCAGGGATTTATGTACCTGGATGCCGAGATCTCTCTGTTCATCTCTTCATCACTTCCTCAGGGTTCCCTTCGGCGTCACTAACGGAGTCTCGGTCTTCCAAAGGGAGATAGACCAAATGGTTTACCGGTACGGTTTGCGGGCCACCTTCCGTACCTAGACAACGTCACCATCTGCGGCCACGATCAGCAGGACCACAACGCCAACCTTGCCAAATTCCTCCACACCGCCACTCTCCTCAACCTCACCTACAACAAGGAGAAGTACGTGATCAGAACAACCCGCTTAGCCATTCTCGGTTATGTAGTCCAGACGGAGTTCTGGGGCCCGATCCCGACCGCATTCGCCCCCTCATGGAGCTTCCCCTCCCCCAATGCCCCAAGGCTCTCAAATGCTTCTTGGGGTTCTTCTCCTACTACGCCCAGTGTGTCCCAAACTATGCAGAGAAGGCCCGCCCACGCATACAGTCCATCCACTTTCCCCTTACGGCCGAGGCACAATAGGCCGTCGCCCGTATCAGAGCTGATATAGCCAAGGCTGGGATGCACGCAGTAGATGAGACACTGCCCTTCCAAGTAGAAACTGACGCATCAGACATCGCACTTGCCGCCACCCTCAATCAGGCAGGCAGACTTGTGGCATTCTATTCCCCCACCCTCCATGCCTCAGAAATTCGGCACTCGTCCGTCGAAAAAGAGGCCCAAGCTATCGTTGAAGCTGTGCGGCATTGGAGGCATTACCTGGCCGGCAGGAGATTCACTCTCCTCACTGACCAACGGTCGGTAGCCTTCATGTTCAACAACACGCAACGGGGCAAGATCAAAAATGATAAAATCTTGCGGTGGAGAATCGAGCTCTCCACCTATAATTACGAAATTCGGTATCGCCCCGGCAAACTCAACGAGCCCCCAGATGCCCTATCCCGAGGTACATGTGCCAGCGCACAAGTAGACCGACTCCGGGCCCTATACCACAGCTTTTGTCACCCGGGGGTCACACGATTGTACCATCTTGTCAAGGCTCGCAATCTGCCCTACTCCGTCGAGGAAGTACAGACAATCACCAGGGACTGCCAGGTCTGTGCGGAGTGCAAACCCCACTTCTACCGGCCGGACCTTGCATGCCTGGTGAATGTCTCCCGCCCCTTTGAACGCCTCAGTGTGGATTTCATAGGGCCCCTCCCCTCCACCGACCGAAACACGTATATTCTCAGTGTGGTCGATGAGTACTCCAGATTCCCCTTTGCCATCCCATGCCCCGATATGACATCTGCCACCATCATCAAAGCCCTAAACACAATCTTCGCTCTGTTCGGTTTCCACACCTGCATCCACAGTGAAAGGGGATCCTCATTCATGAGCGATGAGCTGCGTCAACTCCTGCTCTGCAGGGGTATCGCCTCCAGCAGGACGACCAGCTATAATCCCCGGGGAAACGGGGAGGTAGAGAGGGAGAACGGGACGGTATGGAGGGCCGTCCAACTGGCCCTACGGTCCAGGCACCGCTCAGCCTCCCGCTGGCAAGAGGTCCTCCCTAATGCACTACACTCCAACCGGTCATTACTATGCAGTGCTACGAATAACACACCTCATGAACGTCTTTTTGCCTTCCCCTGGATGTCCACATCCAGGGTGTCGCTCCCCACTTGGCTCGCAGCTCCAGGACCTGTTATGAGAGGTATGGACAGGGTGGATAGCAACAAGCTTTTTCCAAGAGTGGGGGTGTCAATTACAAGGGGTCATGATTTCAAGGTGAGAGGGGGAAAGTTTAAGAGAGATGTGCGTGGAAAGTGTTTTACGCAGAGGGCAGTGGGTGCCTGGAACACTTTGCCAGCGGAAGTGGTAGAGGCGGGCACGATAGCGTCATTTAAGATGCATCTAGACAGATATATGAACGGGCGGAGAACAGAGGGAAGTAGATCCTTGGAAAATAGGTGACAGGTTTAGATAAAGGATCTGGATCGGCGCAGGCTGGGAGGGCCGAAGGGCCTGTTCCTGTGCTGTCATTTTCTTTGTTCTTGTTCTTTGTTCTTGCACCGTAGGCACGTCCGACTCCACAAGGCAGACCCGTTGGTGGATAGGGTGCACTTGCTCCATGCCAACCCCCAGTCTGCCTATGTGGCGTACCCCGATGGCCGCCAAGATCATGTCTCCCTCAGGGACCTGGCACCAGCAGGTTCCACCTATACACACGTCTCCGACCCGGCACCACCCTCCCCTCCCCCAGGCCTCCCAACATTAACCCCACCAGGACCATCCCTCCTTCCCCTGTCCATGCCAGAGGATAAAGAGGATTTCGACACACTCCCGGGGTCATCCAACATCAGGCCAGCATCGACATCGTCAGCAGCAACATGGCCGCCACCGCAACGTCGCTCCCAGCGGCACGTCAAGGCACCAGACCGGTTGAATCTCTAACTGGCACCGGACTTTCAAAGGACTTTTTTTTTCTTTTCCCTGATAAAACACTGTACATAAATTCACTACTGTATATAATTCTCCACCACCCCTGCCGGACTCATTTTTAACAGGGGTTGAATGTGGTAAACCACTGTTGCACCTGTATTAGGTGATGTAAGGTAGGACCTGTACTACAGGTTTGCCAGTAGCCCCTGCCTGCTGGCTCCGCCCAGTAGAAGGAGCGTGTGGTCTATTCAGCAGCCATTTCGCCAGCTGCTGTAGGAGGCCACACATCTTACTGCAATAAAGCCACAGTTGTATCCAACCTTAGTCTTTGTACAATTGATCATGCATCAGGCTTCGACCTTAACGACCGATAAGCTCGGTCCAGCTCATACCGGGAGTTATCACCGTCCCCCATCAACTCTGCCAACCTCTTAGCGAAGTACTCTCCTCGCCTTGGGCCCTCTGTCCCTTCGGGCAGGCTCACAATTCTCAGATTGTGCCGCCTCGAGCGGTTCTCCAAGTCCTCGAGCTTTGCTCAGAGTCCTCTTTTGACCTCCACCACCCGCCGCAGTTCGTTCCCCATCGAGGTGAGCTGGTCGCAACACGGACTCCTCCACTTCCTTCATCGTCTCGCCCTGCTCTCTCACCTCGGCCAATGTCTTTGCCACAGCTACCCTCACCGGAGGATTGCCTCCTCCACCAATAATTTCAGTGCGACCGCCATCTCCTTCCTCAAAGCCTCCATGTGCCTCGCAAACTGTTTTTCCAGCTGCACCGCCATCACCTCGGCCATCTTTTCCACCGTAAGCAGTGCGGCCCCACCATGCGGTCCGGCATCCTCCATCTTGTCAGCACTTTTGCTGGTCCTCTCATTCTACGGCAAGTTCGCATTTCTCCCTTCTTCACAGCTGCATTTAGCATCCTTTAACAACTTATTATTTTTTCTTTTTCTTTCTCCAATCTTTAAAAAAAAAAATTTTCTTCAAAAAAAAACCATTTTTTAATATTCCTCCAGAATTCCCCTGGGACCGGACTTCAGTCTTCTTACAACATTCTCGACGGAAGCCGCACAATCTGGAACATCTCTACTACATCGTACCCTGGCTTCGGGCCTACTGCCTTGTCCTCAGTTCGACTCCACCCCCGCTGCTCCAAATGGCACGCGCCCCGGGGCCGATGCCCCAGCGCCGGCCGGCCGACACTCGTACGGTGTTCCTTGCCGATTATTAAACCGGCCTGGCTTGACGCCCGGGACGGACCCAAAGGCTGACGAAAATCGGGGGTGGAGAGCGGAAAAACGGGGAAACCCCCTGGGGCAGCACGGTAGCATGGTGGTTAGCATAAATGCTTCACAGCTCCAGGGTCTCAGGTTCGATTCCCGGCTGGGTCACTGTCTGTGCGGAGTCTGCACGTCCTCCCCGTGTGTGCGTGGGTTTCCTCCGGGTGCTCCGGTTTCCTCCCACAGTCCAAAGATGTGCGGGTTAGGTGGATTGGCCATGCTAAATTGCCCGTAGTGGCCTAAAAAGTAAGGTTCGGAAGGTGTTGTTGGGTTACGTGGATACGTGGGTTTGAGTAGGGTGATCATTGCTCGGCACAACATTGAGGGCCGAAGGGCCTGTTCTGTGCTGTACTGTTCTATGTTCAGAACCGTGGACAGTGGCCACCAGCGGGAGCTCCTCTCAACGCGGCGACCCTCTTGCAAACATTAACATTTTTACAATATTCATTGCCCATCACACATCCATCCCCAGGGATTTGATCCAGTTTGCAGCCCCTCAGTTCACTCTGGCTGAATGGTTTTAGACAGTGACCGTCCCCCATTGAGCCTCTGTGGAGCCCGCCTCAAGCTCCAGTGCATTCCTCAGCACGTAGTCCTGGGCTTTGGAATCTGTCAACCTGCACCACTCGGCTGGGGACAACTCTTTGTGTTGGAAGACCAGCAGGTTTTGCGCAGACCAAAGAGCTTCTTTCACCGAATTGAAGATCCTCCGGCAACAGTTGATGTTTTCTCCAGTGTGTCCCCTTGGGAACGGCCCATAGAGCACAGAGTGCTGTGTCACAGAGCTGCTCGACAAAAAAACACTTAATCTCTCCCCAGAACGTTGGACAATGGTCTCTTCCCCACCACAGTCACCGTGAGGGCTCCATTCGGATGGGGTGAGAGTCCAGGTGTGTAGGAAGGATCAGACTTTCACCAGCAGACAAGCTCGGTCTTGGTGCTTGTTTGAAAGTTCTGGTGATGAGGCATTCTGTAAATGACCTTGTCAGTCAGCTCAGGGATCCATCCAACAGGATCCGCCATCTCCTTTTCCCCAAGGTCCTTTCAGATGTTACACACAGACCACTGCCTGATAGACTTGTGATCAAAGGGTTAATTTCTGGGAACATTGATCCTTCCCTTATCCCCTCACAGTGTGAACAGTTCACACCCACCCTGACACACTCAGTCTGTTCGTGCAGCTCAATCCAGCCCCGAGAGAGCGAGACAGGCCAATCAGAATAAAGAGTAAGTGAATTATCTGTTGCCGGGCAGAGTCTGAGAATTCAGGTTGGTTCCAGTCAGCCGAGAGGAGGACCAGCCTCTACCGCCTCCTCTGGACAAATGAGGATCTGCAGTGGCTCCTTCACGTCTGGAGAATGGAGAGACTGGGAAGTCTGGGGTCAATGTCCTCCTGGGGAGGGGGTGACGAGGGGTGACGAGTACTGGGGGGTGGGGGTTAATTTATCCGAAGGAGGGGTTTCCAGAATGAAGTATCTGAGAGGAGAGATAAGATTCCCAGAGGGAATGGGAGAGACAGAGAGTGTTAGAATAAAGCGAAGTTCAGAAATAGGAAGGAGCAGAGAGAGGGAGAGATTCCCAGACAGATTTTTTATTTATGTAAATAGACAGTGTGGTAAATAGGGTGGGTGCTGGTGTGCTGGTATTTTCATTCCAGCTGTAATCCAGAGAGCCAGGGGATTGGTCTGCGGAGCCAGGTTCAAACCTCATCACAACAGCTGGTGAAATGTGAGTTCACAGAATTGTTACGGTGCAGAGGAGGCAATTCAGCCTCGTCATGTCTGAATGCAATAAAAATCTCACCTTAAAACCTAATGAACATGAAACAATTGTAGTGAAGACTCCTCTGGTTCATTCATGTCCTTTAGCGAAAGAAATGGGATTTTCTCACCCACTCTGTGACACATCCTGACATTCCAGCTCTGTATCTGAGACTATTGCTGACATTCCAGCTCTGTGCCTGGGCACATCCTGACATTCCAACTCTGTATCTGGGAATATCTCTGTCATTCCAGCTCTGTGTCCGGACCATCCCTGACATTCCATCTCTGTATCCGGACACATACAGACATTCCATCTCTCTACCCGGACACATCCTCACATTCCATCTCTCTATCCGGACACATCTAGACATTCTATCTCTCTACCCGGACACATTCTGATATTCCATCTCTGTGACCCTGGGCACATCCTGAAATTCCATCTCTTTATCCAGACACACCCTGACATTCCATCTCTGTGTCTGGACACATCCTGACATTCCAGCGCTGTATCCAGACTATCCCTGATTCCATCTCGTATGCGGACAAATCCTGACATTTCAACCCTGCATCCGGACACATCGTGACATTCCATCTCTATATCCAAACAAGTCCTGACATTCCATCTCTCCATACGGATACATCCTGATATCCCAGCCCTGTATCCGGACACATCCTGACATTCCATCTCTTTTTAAAAACATTGAGAGTACCCAATTCATTTTTTACAATTAAGGGCAATTTAGCGTGGCCAATCCACCTACTCCGCACATCTTTGGGTTGTGGGGGCGAAACCCAGGCAAACACGGGGAGAATGTGCAAACTCCACACGGACAGTGACCCAGAGCTGGGATCGAACCTAGGACCTCAGCGCCGTGAGGCAGCAATGCTAACCTGACATTCCATCTGTACAATCTGTACAAGATCTGTACAAGATCTTAGTTAGGCCTCATTTGGAATACAGTACAATTCTGGTCGCCACTACCAGAAGGATGTGGATACTTTGGAGAGGGTACAGAGCTGTTTACTTGAATGTTGCCTGGTATGGAGGGCATTAGCTATGAGGCGAGGTTAGATAAACTCGGTTTGTTCTCACTGGAACGACGGAGGTTGAGGGGGAACCTGATAGAGGTCTACAAATTATGAGTGGCATGGACAGAGTGGATAGTCACATGCTCTTTCCTCAGGTAGGAGAGTTAAGTACTAGGGGACATAGGTTTAAAGTGCATGGGGAAAAGTTTAGAACAGATGTACAAGACAAGTGTTTTACACAGAGGGTGGTAAATATATGGAATGTGCTGCCTGGGGAGATGGTGGGAGCAGGTACGATAGCGGCATTTAAGGGACATCTAGACAAATTAAGGGCAATTTAGCGTGGCCAATCCACCTACTCCGCACATCTTTGGGTTGTGGGGGTTGTAGACAAAAGTATGAATAGGGTGGGAATGGAAGGATACGGACACCGTAAGCGCAGACGGTTTTAGTTTAGGCAGATACCATGATTGGCGCAGGCTTTGAGGGCCGAAGTTCCTGTTCTTGTGCTGCATTGTTCTTTGTTCTTTGTATCCGGACACATCCTGACATTCCAGCTCTGTATCCAGACTATCCCTGATTCCATCTCTGTGTCCGGACATATCCTGACATTCCAACCCTGTAACCGGACACATCCTGACATTGCATCTCTGTATCTGGACAGATCCTGACATTCTACCTCTGTCTCCAGACTTTCCCTGACATTCCACCTCTGTCTCTGGACTTTCCCTGACATTCCATCTCTGTATCCGGACTTTCCCTGACATTCCATCTCTGCCTCCAGACTATCTCTGACATTGCAACCCTATAACCAGACACATCCTGACATTGCATCTCTATATCTGGACAATCCCTGGTTAAACCTCTTTATCCGGATTCAGCCTCAGATTCCTTCACCCTGTCTGGATCGCCTCTAATGTTCCAACTCAGACATCACAGGGCAGGATACTGTTCAACATCCAGAGAGAGTGAAATCTGAGCAGTGAGTATCTAATAATAGATTTTATATAGAATATACAATACAACGGGAATACAGAGTGTACACTGTGTGTGTACAGAGGGTGGTCATGTTTTCTGCACACGAACACTGTGTACGTTATTCAGGTTGATCTGTAACACACATCGTTCAGAACGAACGTTTGACAAACCCTTTCCTAACCCCAGGATACCCAAAGTGTTGTACAGCCAATCAAACACTTAGAACATAGAACATAGAACATTACAGCGCAGTACAGCCCTTCGGCCCTCGATGTTGCGCCGACCTGTGAAACCACTCTAAAGCCCATCTACACTATTCCCTTGTGGAGTATGCGTGTACATATAATGTACACACAGTCTGTACATTATGGGGGACTTAGGAATCTAATGTATATCCAATCTGTACATTCTGGGGGATTGGGGAATATAATGTACACAGAGTCTGTACATTCTGGGGGATTTGGGAAGATAATGTATATCCAGTCTGTACATTGTGGGGATCATGGCGTGGGATGGTTTGGTGCCCAGTTAAGGTAATAAAATAAGGAACCCAATGGCCAGTCACATTCCTGTCCAATTGGGTGTCCATCCCAGGGTGTTGGCTGACCGAGCCTTTCCAAGGGCTTTACCTTTACTGGGGACATTTCAATTACCGCCACTGAGAGCAGTCTCAGGCAATCTGCTTTACAATGTATGGGGACAGCTGAATCTGCCGGTACAGCCAAGTCCTTTAGAGTGGTGAGTATGATATTGGATATTAAATAGAGATGATACACAGGTAGGGCTGGGGAATGGGACTAGCTAGATTGCTCTTTTGGGAGCGGTGCAGACACAATGGGCCAAATGGCCTCCTTCTGCGATGTAAATAACAAACAAACAAAAACACAACATTGTTCCTTCCACAATAAAGGAATTGTTCCGAATATTCTGGTAACATCAGTGTGCGCCAACCATGAGGTGTGCCAGTATATGTAGCTCTCTGACTAAGCCAGTCTGGACAAATTACAATGATGCACGCAGGAACAAATGAAACCGATGTGATGTGATATATGTACAAGGGAAACTTGGTTTTGAAATCCCCCCGTGCCACTTCAGGGTCAGTGGATGTGTCCCTGAGCTCCCACATTGCACACGAGGAGCATGACACGGGTCTGGGATCTCCTGCCATGTCTTAAACCTTCGGTTAACTTATACTAATACAATTCCAAAAAATGAAAAAATAAATAAATTAATTAATAAATACACAAATTAAAAGAAAAACTACTTACCAGTCACTCAACAGGGATAAAAAGCACCTCCTCCCCACCCAGCTTCGAATTCCCACCGAGCTTCAAATTCCCAAACTCACTCTTCGCTGTGCCTCACTCTGGCTGTGACTTCTCTGGCTCACTGGGAGAACTCACTCCAATATTGTAGTCTTTCCTCTGTGTTAGGCATGGCTCAGTGGGTTAACACGCTGTCTCGCAGCATGGTGGCACAGTGGGTTTGCACTACAGCCTCACGGCGCTGAGGTCCCAGGTTTGATCCCAGCTCTGGGTCACTGTCTGTGTGGAATTTGCACATTCTCCCCCTGTTTGTGTGGGTTTCGCCCCCACAACCCAAAAACGTGCAAGCTAGGTGGATTGGCCATGCTAAATTGCCCCTTAATTGGAAAAAATTGATTGGGTACTCTAAATTTATATAAAAGAAAACATAATAAAAAAAACACTGTCTCTACATCAGACAGATGGTTGTGGGTTCACCTCCACATCTAGGCTGACACCCCAGTGTTGTACTGCAGGGTGCTACCCTGTTTGCAATGCTGTTTTCCAGTTACCATGTTAAATAGAGGCTCTGCCTCTCATGTAGGTGTAAAATAATCCATGGGACTACATTGAATAAGAGCAGGGAGTTATCTCTAATGTCCTAGCTAACGTTTATCCCTCGATCAACATCACAAAAAGCAGATTATGTGGCCTTCATCACAGCCCCAAGTCGTGGTCCACATAGGTACCAACGACATAGGTAGGAAGAAAGATGGGGATTTGAGACAGAAATTCAGGGAGCTAGGGTGTAAGCTGAGAGCTAGAACAAACAGAGTTGTTATCTCTGGGTTGTTACCCGTACCACGTGCTAGCGAAGTGAGAAATAAGGAGAGAGAGGAGTTGAACACGTGGCTACAGGGATGGTGCAGGAGGGAAGGTTTTGGTTTCCTGGATAATTGGGGCTCATTCTGAGGTAGGTGGGACCTCTACAAACAGGATGGTCTTCACCTGAACCAGAGGGGTACCAATATCCTGGGGGGGAGATTTTCTAGTGCTCGTCGGGGGGGGTTTAAACTAATTCAGCAGGGGGATGGGAACCTAAATTGCAGTCCCAGTGTACAGGATGTTGAGAGTAGTGAGATCAGGGATAGGGTTAAAAGTTCAAAAGAGGGCACCGGCAAGCAAGGCGCTGGTTTGAAGTGTGTCTACTTCAACGCTAGGAGCATCCGGAATAAGGTGGGTGAGCTTGCAGCATGGGTTGGTACCTGGGATCTCGATGTTGTGGCGATTTCGGAGACATGGGTAGAGCAGGGACAGGAATGGTTGTTGCAGGTTCCAGGATTTAGATGTTTCTGTAAGAACAGAGAAGATGGTAAAAGAGGGGGGGGGTGTGCCATTGTTAATCATGTATTACGGCGGTAGAAAGGACGTTTGAGGACTCGTCTACTGAGGTAGTATGGGCCGAGGTTAGGAACAGGAGAGGAGAGGTCACCCTGTTGGGAGTTGTCTGTAGACCTCCAAATAGTTCCAGAGATGGAGAGGAAAGGATTGCAAAGATGATTTTCGACAGGAGCGAGAGTAACAGGGTAGTTGTTATTGGGGACTTTAACTTTCCAAATATTGACTGGAAATACTATAGTTCGAGTACTATAGATGGGTCAGATTTTGTGCAGTTTGTGCAGGAGGGTTTTCTGACACAGTATGTAGACATCCAACAAGGGGCGAGGCCACATTGGATTTGGTACTGGGTAATGAACCCGGCCAGGTGTTAGATTTAGATGTAGGTGAGCACTTTGGTGATAGTGATCACAATTTGGTTATGTTTACTTTCGCAATGGGCAGGGATAGGTATATACTGCAAGGCAAGAATTATAGCTGGGGGAAAGGCAATTATGATGCTATTCGGCAAGATTTAGGATGTATAGGATGGGGAAGGAAACTGCAGGGGATGGGTACAATCGAAATGTGGAGCTTTTTCAAGGAACAGCTACTGTGTGTCTTGATAAGTATGTACCTGTCAGGAAGGGAGGAAGTTGTCGAGCAAGGCAACCGTGGTTTATTAAGGAAGTTGAAGCACTTGTCAAGAGGAAGAAGAAGGCTTATGTTAGGATGAGACATGAAGGCTCAGTTAGGACACTTGAGAATTACAAGTTAACCAGGAATGACCTAAAGGGAGAGTTAAGAAGAGCGAGGAGAGGACACGAAAAGTAATTGGCGGATAGGATCAAGGAAAACCCTAAGGCTTTCTATAGGTATATCAGGAACAAACGAATGACTAGAGTAAGATTAGGGCCAGTCAAGAATAGTAGTGTAAAGTTGTGTGTGGAATCAGAGGAGATAGGGGAAGCGTTAAATGGATATTTTTCGTCAGTGTTTACACTGGAGAAAGACAATGTTGTCGAGGAGAATACTCAGGTTCAGTCGACCAGGCTAGATGGAATTGAGGTTCACAAGGAGGAGGTGTTAGCAATTTTGGAAAATGTAAAAATAGATAATTCCCCTGGGCCAGATGGGATTTATCCTAGGATTCTTTGGGAAGCCAGGGAGGAGATTGCAGAGCCTTGGTCTTTGATCGTTATGTCGTCATTGTCGACAGGAATAGTGCCGGAAGACTGGAGGATAGTAAATGTTGTCCCCTTGTTCAAGAAGTGGAGTAGAGATAACCCTGGTAATTATAGACCTGTGAGCCTTCCGTCGGTTGTGGGTAAAATGTTGGAAAAGGTTATAAGAGATAGGGTTTATAATCATCTTGAAAAGAACAAGTTAATTAGCGATAGTCAACACAGTTTTGTGAAGGGTAGGTCATGCCTCACAAACCTTATTGAGTTTTTTGAGAAGGTGATCAAACAGGTGGATGAGGGTAAAGTGGTTGATGTGGTGTATATGGATTTCAGTAAGGCGTTTGATAAGGTTCCCCACGGTAGGCTATTGCAGAAAATAAGGAAGTATGGGATTGAAGGTGATTTAGCGGTTTGGATTTGTAATTGGCTAGCTGAAAGAAGACAGAGGGTGGTGGTTGATGGCAAATGTTCATCCTGGAGTTCAGTTACTAGTGGTGTACTGCAAGGATCTGTTTTAGGGCCACTGCTGTTTGTCATTTTTATAAATGACCTGGAAGAGGGTGTAGAAGGATGGGTTAGTAAATTTGCAGGTGACACGAAGGTCGGTGGAGTTGTGGATAGTGCTGAAGGATGTTATAGGATACAGAGGGACATAGATAAGCTGCAGAGCTGGGCTGAGAGGTGGCAGATGGAGTTTAATGCGGAAAAGTGTGAGGTGGTTCACTTTGGAAGGAGTAACATAAATGCAGAGTACTGGGCTAATTGCAAGATTCTTGGTAGTGTAGATGAACAGAGAGATCTCGGCATCCAGGTACATAAATCCCTGAAAGTTGCCACCCAGGTTAATAGGGCTGTTAAGAAGGCATATGGTGTGCTAGCCTTTATCAGTAGGGGGTTGAGTTTCGGAGCCACAAGGTCATGCTGCAGCTGTACATAACTCTGGTGCGGCCGTTCCTGGAGTACTGCGAGCAGTTCTGGTCACCACATTATAGGAAGGATGTGGAAGCTTTGGAAAGGGTTCAGAGGAGATTTACTTGGATGTTGCCTGGTATGGAGGGAATATCTTACGAGGAAAGGCTCAGGGACTTGAGGTTGTTTTCGTTAGAGAGGAGAAGGCTGAGAGGTGACTTAATAGAGACATATAAGACAGTCAGAGGGTTAGATAGGGTGGACAGTGAGAGTCCTTTTCCTCGGATGGTGATGACCAACACGAGGGGACATAGCTTTAAATTGAGGGGTGGTAGATATAGGACAGATGCCAGAGGCAGTTTCTTTACTCAGAAAGTATTAGGGGTGTGGAACGCCCTGCCTGCAACAGTCGTAGATTTGCCAACTTTAAGGGCATTTAAGTGGTCACTGGATAGACATATGGATGAAAATGGAATAGTGTAGGTCAGATAGGCTTCTGATGGTTTCACAGGTCGGCGCAACATCGAGGGCCGAAGGGCCCGTACTGCGCTGTAATGTTCTATGTTCTATGTTCTATTCCTGTTTGTGGAAGTTTGCTGTGAATAAACTGACATTACAGCAGTGACTGCTTCATTGGCTGCAAGCTTCTTTGTACTCATATAGTCGTGGATGGTGCTAGCAAAATGTAAATCTTGTCTTTTACATCATTCAAACTCTCAAACTCTCCTTAACACTTTGAATATCTCTACTTTCATGGAGCCATACAGTTTTACAGCACAGAAAGAGGCCCTTTGGCCCATTGTGTGTGTGCCAGCTATCAAGTGGCTCCTGAAGGTCAGCCAGTTGACAAACGTGGGCCTCGGGAAATAAAGTTTGAAAAACACTGGTCCAAAACACAAAATAATCAACCCGAAATCAGCTGGTATGAGCCCAAGTCAGGAATTGGTTGACAAAAGCCGTATCATCCCAATTCGGAAAATACGCATAAACTCGGACCACCGAGGCTCCTGCCAAAGACTCTCTGACAATCACATGTCTCCCATTTGGGTTCGCCATAATCTCAGCAGCCGAAAAATAAACCTTTTTAAGAATCAGAATTGCAGCACCCCAGGTCCGACTGTCAAAACCCAGTGGAATAGTTGTCCCACCCAACCTTTCCCTTCCCCAACCGTGTCTGGTCCCTAATCCACAAATGAGTCTCCTGCAGAAACACCATGTGGTGAATGTGATTCACACCGGATTATAATCTGTATATACATGTGTCTGTATTGTAAGTGCAGTTGCACTGCCTGTCCTCCAGGGGGAGTAGCTCTGGGAATGCTCGAGTTGTATGGGGCTTCTCCCTTGGCTCTGCCCAGGACTCCTCCCCCGCAAGCTGCTATAAAAGCTCAGTGCCAAATGGTCAGCCGGCCAGTTCACCGAAAGTTCAATGGCTAACCGGCTGGCTCTGTTGTGAGTATATTAAAACTGCTATTCTAATCCTACAAGCACGTGACTGTAGAATTGTTGGTTCCAACGCACCACATCAGCACTCAAGCTCTTCAAATGAGCAAATATCCTCTAACTTTTCACTGGGCTGTTCAACCCTCTTACATTCCGAGTGACCAGTTGAATTGGGGGTCTGTCATACACAATGGAAATTCTCCCCAGGCCAGCGCCGGCCCGAGGGTTGCTGGCGCCCCGGGCAAGCTGAACTTCGGCGGGGGGCGGGGCCGAGAGGGAGGGCGGGGCCGAGAGTGGGGGCGGGGCCGAGAGGGGGGACCGAGGGGGGGGGCGAGGCCGAGAGGGGGGGCCGAGAGGGGGGGGCGGGGCCGAGGGGGGGCGGGGGCGGGGCCGAGGGGGGGCGGACCCGGGGTGGGGCGGACCCGGGGGGGGGCGCGAGGGGAGGGCGGGGGGAGCGGACCCGAGGGGGGGCGGGGCGGGGCGGACCCGAGGGGGGGTGGGGCGGGCGGACCCGAGGGGGGGGGCGGGGCGGGCGGACCCGAGGGGGGGGCGGGGCGGGCGGACCCGAGGGGGGGCGGGGGGACGGACCCGAGGCGGGGGGAGCGGGGGGACGGACCCGAGGCGGGGGGGGGAGCGGACCGGGGGGGGGGGGGGCGCCCTGGGGGAGTGCGGCCACACTGGGGAGTGCGGCCACCGCGCATGCGCTGGTTGGCGCCGGCCCAACTGCGCATGCGCGGAACCCGAGTCTAGCGCCCCCTAGCACATGGCGCCCCGGGCGACTGCCCGAGTTGCCGGTGCCTTGAGCCGGCCCTGCCCCAGGCAATTCCCAAGGTGATGGTCTACCTTGTAATGAAAAGTTTTTCCTTTACTCCACAACAGGCTGGTATTGGGGGTCACAGATAACTGTGGGTGTCTCACTCCTGCAGGTGTTGAAACCACAACCCGAAATTTTGCACTGGGAGAGCTTCGCAAGAGAGAGAATGTGTCTCACTGTTTATACCTAACCAGTGAGGTTGTTCTAATGCCAGACCAGTTACCTTGACTGCCACCCAGGCCTCTGTGAGTCTCTCTCCTGTGATGGTAAAATGTCACCCGGAAGTGCCCCACTAGTGCAACTTCACAAGAGAGAGAGAAATTTATTCCTAACCAGCAGCCTCTCTTGAGTGAGCGTGTTCGAAGCACTCAGATCCCCTTTTCGTCCTCGACTGCGGGATTATGTCCTGGCACTTTGCTGTGACTTGACCAGAGCAAACATTGAAAGAAAGGTGAGACCACAACAATAGTCATTTTAAAATAATTGATTTATTCAAGAGAAATTAAGTCTTTTGTAACTCAGATTAACCCACATACACAAACACCGATTATGAAATACTATTATTACAATACTATGATTAAACGGCACATCGAAAATTCTTACAATTTACACAGATTTACTTTAGCGACCCAAATACAGATACACAGATATATTCACTCACCCACCGCAAACCTCAACAATCTATACTAATTAGGAGTTTTCTGTGAGCTGGAGGAATATACTCATAGCTCCAGGAAGCGAGATCCCACCATCCTAAACATTTAGGCTGCAGTTTCTCTTTCACTCTGAATGGATTTGGGTTGAAATTCTAAATGTGTATCAACTCCGAGCCAAAGCTTACATTACAGTATCCTTGGCATCAACATATGGAGGAATATACTCACCGCTCCAGGACATGAGACCCCCACCTTCCTAAAAATTTAGGCCGCAGTTTCTCTTTAAATAGTTAAAAAAACATTGGCACATATTCCTTTAGATTTTCTTCCAAGCTGGCCTGTCCTTGCGGCTGTTGCTCCTCTGGTTCTCGTGGTCTGCTTTCAATAGGTGGATTGGCCATGATAAATTAGGGCAATTAGTGTCCAAAATTGCCCTTAGTGTTGGGTGGGGTTACTGAGTTACGGGGATAGGGTGGAGATGTTGACCTTGGGTAGGGGGTAGGGTGCTCTTTCCAAGACCCAGTGCAGACTTGATGGGCCGAATGGCCTCCTTCTGCACTGTAAATTCTGTGAAAAAAACAAGTCGAAACGTGTCAGGCAGGAGGGCAGAGTCTCTAAAACAGTTCCTCAGACTTACCATTTTAAGGGAAAAACCCTGAATGGGTCAAATACTGATCCCTCCCACAGGTGAGTTCCAGAACAAAGGAAGCCTTTCAGGGCAGCACGGTAGCATAGTGGTTAGCACAATTGCTTAACAGCTCCAGGGTCCCAGGTTCGATTCCCGGCTGGGTCACTGTCTGTGCGGAGTCTGCACGTTCTTCCCGTGCCTGCGTGGGTTTCCTCCAGGTGCTCCGGTTTCCTCCCACAGTCCAAAGATGTACATGTTAGGTGGATTGGCCATGCTAAATTGCCCGTAGTGTTGGGTGGGGTTACTGGGTTATGGGGATACGGTGGAGGTGTGACCTTGGGTAGGGTGCTCTTTCCAAGAGCCGGTGCAGACTCGATGGGCCAAATGGCCACCTTCTGCACTGTAAATTCTATGATTCTATGATTGCTGACAGGATGGAAGTGATTAAGTTCCCCAACCAAAAGGTGTCATAACATATTTTGATTTTAATCAGTGCTCTTACAAAAGTTTGTAATATCTTTGGTTTCTGCTGGTCTCTTGACAATAATCGCTGGAGATAACTTAAGGCATTGTGATTCCATCTGGCCAGGGCAACAAGTGATTTGCATTTCAACTGCTCCTCTTTGACTGGGATCGGGCCGTTTCCCTTCCGCATCATTTTCATGACTCATGGCTGCTTGTCTTGAAAACTGCATATTCCGTTGTCTGCCTACAGACATGGTTTTTACTGCAATCTCAACTTTTAAAATGGAATGTCCTTTTCCAAAGTGTCCAGTTCATTTTTGGTCCTTTGATGAGTTTGCTACAATTTACATCGACAACGTTCCATTCACCAACACCACCCCTGAAGGACACGTATCTCGCCTGGAAGATGTAGTAATGAGGTTTCAGGATGCGGGGTCCACCTCAAGCATGGCAAATGTACTTTCCACGCCTACGAGGTGACATATCTAGGATTTTGTATTGATGCAACAAGATTGCATGTCTGGAAGAAAAGCTCAAATATATGCGTATTTCCCGCACCCAGAAATGTCAGTGAGCTCAAATCCTTCCTTGGCATGGTAAATTAATGTGGAAGATTCATTTTGAATGGAGCCATAACCTTGACATCATTACAACAGCTACTAAAGAAGCTTCTGCAGTGGCAATGGAGGGAGCCCCAAGAGGAAGCTTTTTGAGTGGTAAAGCAAGATTTGCAATCCTCGAACCACTTGATTCACTTTGACCCAGGAAAACCGATTATGCTCACATCTGATGTATCCCCCTAAAGGTTTAGGGGCAGTATTATCCCACAATAATGGTGATGGTTCTGAGCGCCCCATTGTCTTTACCTCGAGCATCCTTTCAGAACTGGAACGTATTCCCAAATCGAGAAGGAGGGTTTAGCAGTTATATAATGTGTGAAGAAATTCCACCAGTATGTATATGGATGGAGTTTTGACATCATCACTGACCAGAAGCCATTACTGGGTATTTTGAGAGAAGAGAAGTCCACACCACCACAGCTTCGGCAAGACTGCAGTATTGAGCCTTGCCGCTAGCGGACTACAATTATGCTTTCCAGCACTGGCCTGGCATGAAGATTACCGATGCAGATGAAGTGTCATCTCGCCCGTCAAAGAGTATCTCGCTGCCATCAGTACATCAGGAGATCATATTGGCTTTGAACTTCCTCTGTCAGCCTGGACCCAGAGAGACCCCACACGATCAAAGAAAAAGAGAATGATACAGACCAGCGGTGGGATTCTCCGACCCCCCGCCGGGGGAATAAGGTGGGTTGGTACCTGGGACTTCGATGTTGTGGCCATTTCGGAGACATGGATAGAGCAGGGACAGGAATGGTTTTTGCAGGTGCCGGGGTTTAGATATTTCACTAAGCTCAGGGAAGGTGGTAAAAGAGGGGGGGGTGACATTGTTAGTCAAGGACAGTATTACGATGGCAGAAAGGACGTTTGATGAGGAATCGTCTACTGAGGTAGTATGGGCTGAGGTTAGAAACAGGAAAGGAGAGGTCACCCTGTTAGGGGTTTTCTATAGGCCTCTGAAAAGTTCCAGAGATGAAGAGGAAAGTATTGCAAAGATGATTCTGGATAGGAGCGAAAGTAACAGGGTAGTTGTTATGGGGGACTTTAAGTTTCCAAATATTGACTGGAAACACTATAGTTCGAGTACTTTAGATGGGTCTGGTTTTGTCCAATGTGTGCAGGAGGGTTTCCTGATGCAGTATGTAGACAGGCCAACGAGAGGCGAGGCCATATTGGATTTGGTACTGGATAATGAATCAGGACAGGTGTTAGATTTGGAGGTAGGTGAGCACTTTGGTGATAGTGACCACAATTCGATTACGTTTACTTTAGTGATGGAAAGGGATAGGTATATACCGCAGGGCAAGAGTTATGTCTGGGGGAAAGCCAATTATGATGCGATGATGCAAGACTTAGGATCATAGATCATAGAATTTACAGTGCAGAAGGGGACCATTCGGCCCATCGAGTTTGCACCGGCTCTTGGAAAGAGCACCCTACCCAAGTTCAACACTTCCACCCTATCCCAATATTCCAGTAACCCCACCCAACACGAAAGGCAATTTTGGACACTAAGGGCAATTTATCATGGCCAATCCACCTAACCTGCACATCTTTGGACTGTGGGAGGAAACCGGAGCACCCGGAGGAAACCCACGCACACACGTGGAGGATGTAATGCATCGGATGGGAGGGAAACTGCAGGGGATGGGCACAATTGAAATGTGGAGCTTGTTCAAGGAACAGCTACTGCGTGTCCTTGATAAGTATGTACCTATCAGGCAGGCAGGAAGTGGTCGAGCGAGGTAACCGTGGTTTACTAAAGTAGTTGAAACACTTGTCAAGAGGAAGAAGGAGGCTTATGTAAAGATGAGACGTGAAGGTTCAGTTAGGGCGCTCAAGAGTTACAAGTTAGCTAGGAAGACCTAAAGAGAGAGCTAAGCAGAGCCAGGAGGGGACATGAAAAGTCTTTGGCAGGTAGGATCAAGGATAACCCTAAAGCTTTCTATAGATATTCAGCAACAAAAGAATGACTAGGGTAAGAGTCTGGCCAGTCAAGGACAGTAGTGGGAAGTTGTGCGTGGAGTCCGAGGAGATAGGAGAGGTGCCAAATGAATATTTTTCGGCAGTATTCACACAGGAAAAAGACAATGTTGTCGAGGAGAATACTGAAATACAGGCTACTAGACTAGAAGGGCTTGAGGTTCATAAGGAGGAGGTGTTAGCAATTCTGGAAAGTGTGAAAATATATAAGTCCCCTGGGCCAGATGGGATTTATCCTAGGATTCTCTGGGAAGCTAGGGATGAGATTGCTGAGCCTTTGGCTTTGATCTTTATGTCATCATTGTCTACAGGAATAGTGCCAGAAGACTGGAGGATAGCAAATGTTGTCCCCTTGTTCAAGAAGGGGAGTAGAGACAACCCTGGTAACTATAGACCAGTGAGCCTTACTTCTGTTGTGGGCAAAGTCTCGGAAAGGTTTATAAGAGATAGGATGTACAATCATCTGGAAAGGAATAATTTGATTAGAGATAGTCAACACGGTTTTGTGAAGGGTAGGTCACTGCAGAGCAGCGGGCCCTGGATGTGGTCAGCAGGTCTGAGGAAAAGGCAGTCGCGAGGGTGGAGATCAATCTCGGGTGAGGAAGTGAGGCCTTGCTGAGTTGCGGTTCCTCGTGACACGTGTGTCAACCCCCCCCCAACACCACGCTCCCCCCCACACCACCCTCACACTACGCTCACCCCCACCAACCCCACCATCACCCCAAACCGCGCTCACCTCCACCAGCACTGTTCCCTGGTATAAACATACGTCTTGTCTGGTGTCTTGCAGGACCCACCGGTGATGGGCGGGCCCTTTGGTTTCCCCCACCCCCAGCCACAGCCAGTGCTACAGCCTGAACCCTGGGAGCCGAGCAGCAACGATGATACCGACACGGAGTTGATTCATATACCCGAAACCCAGGACACCCCAGAGCTTGAGTCTGATGTTGACATTGAGTTCCCGTCACAGCTGTCTCCGACACCCTCCACCATCCCAGAGACACTCACCTCGGTTGGGCATTTAGTGAAGAGGCTCCTGGGACATTCTCTGGTGCCCACCACACAGCTGATCCAGTACATCAGGTGGAATTAGGAACTCCCGAGGTGTGGACGGTCGAAGGGCGGGCCGACTCCAGGGACTAGCTGCCATCCTGACGTGTTTTGAATTCTAGAACAAACAGTCCCATCAATCGTGGAGATGTAGTCGCAGAGCCAGGGACTACACGAGGGGTTGTCAGCGAGCATCCAGCACCTGCAGGCGTGGCTGAAGGTGTCCAAATGTCTGCAGGAGCAGGAGGTGGTGCCGACCCTGCGTGACTCCCAGGCCTACACCGCACGGATGGCATACACAGTGGAGGCCTTGGGGGCGAGGGTTGCAGCTATGGATGTCCAAGGCCTGGAGCATTCTGTGCAGCTGGTGTCTGAGGCCCAGGACACAGCTGCCCTCTCACAGGCAGCCATGTGCCAGAGCCACCTGGACATTGCAGCGGCGCTCCTGGGCATGGCCCTGTCACAGCGGGCCATGGCTGAGAGCGTCGGCAGCATTGCCCAGGCGCTGGCCGACGTGACGCAGACACAGAGGGAGGTGGTCCACTCCCTGTGGCCTTGACCGTGAGAATGCAGACCCTGGTCGAGGCCAGAGCAGGTCTCCAGGACTGGCAGCCCCAGATGGCGGGAGAGCCTCAGGGGTTAGCTAAGTTTGCACCTATGGAGTACCCCGGGGGCGATCGGGCACCTCAAGAGAGGAGGAGGCAATAGGTCTCGGAACACCGCAGCACCTCGGACTCCCCATCCTGTCCCTGGCACATCTAGTGGGCAGCGGGCAGAACAGGATGGCACCATGTCACCCAGGACATCCGAGCAGCGGCTGGGCCCATCCAAGTCCAGGCGGCCCAGGAGATGGCCACTAATGGGAGATGCAGGTTGCAGGGCAGGAATCACAGCAGGCGGTCTCCACTCCTGATGTACTATCTGGGAATTAACCTAGACGTAACATAAGGGCTCGCAAGGCCAGAAAGTTAGACATCAGTTAAGTTGACATGTGTGCAGTGCACAGTTTAGTGATAGAGGCTAAGGTATGTGTCTGTAAATATCTTATATTAAACACCTGTTCACGCTGTTACAATCTGCCTCGGTTCTCTGTCAGAGGGTGTGAGGAGGGGTGGGCTGGTCTGGGCCGGCTGCAGAGTGGGCGAGGGGAGGGATAATTGGTGGACATTGGGGTGGGCTTGGCTCAGGACGGCAGTTCAGCCAGTGCTCACTGCTCCGATTTCCCACCCACATCTCCCCCCCACCCCCACCCAACCACCACCGTCCCCGCCTCTGCCACCCCAGGGATTCGATGGGTCGATGTGATGGAATGGCCAGCTCGCATGAAGAGATCATCCAGGTGGACAGTGGGCAGGAGTCAGACTTTGTCAAACGATGTGGAGCACCAGAGCTCATCTCAGAGCGGGTTGTCTTCATCCTCTATCCCATAGACCAGACCCACTGTTATTTCCAACCCAGGGCTCGCACCCATGTAGTGCAGCAGGTATGTATAATGGAGTGTGTTGCAGGCCGGGGTGGGGGGGAGGGGGTGGTGGCGTGCGGTGTCCGTGCCCCTGGGCAGGTTCCCCTCCCCACAGTTGGTTAACCTAGAGGCGGTCTGAAAGTCCCATGCGTGTTGGCCCTGGGGCATACGTCGCATGGCCTCCCTGATGTTGCCCAGGCCTCAAGTCCTGTCCACCCTAGCCCCCCTCTCGCATCCTCCTCATCGGTGGGGGCCTGGCGTTCATCCTCCTCCTCAAGCACGTGCTGTGGACGACGCAGCAGGCCTCCATGTTACGGGCGACCTTCCCAGCGTCATACAGGAGAGCCCCCCCCCCCCCCCCCCCCCCCACCCCACACCTCACAGAGCGGTCCAGGCACCTGAGCTGCAGCTTCAGGATGTGAAGCACTGCTTGATCACGTTCCTGGTCGCTGTCTGGGCTTCGTTGTAGTGTGTCTCCACGTAGGTTCGTGGCCTCCAGATAGTTGCCATCTGCTACAACCGCAGCAGAGAATCCCTGTCGTTCAAGAGCCAATCCCCCAGCCAATCCCTCAAAGAGGCCATGCATTGTCGAGTGTGCCAGGGTGCGTGGGTTTCCTCCGGGTGCTCCGGTTTCCTCCCACAGTCCAAAAACGTGCAGATTAGGTGGATTGGCCTTGATAAATTGCCCTCAGTGTCCATGAAAGGGTCGGAGGGGTTATTGGGTTGTGGGGATGGGGTGGTAGTGAGGGCTTGGATGGGTTGGTGTAGACCCGTTGAGCTGAATGGCCTCCTTCTGCACTGTATGTTCTATGCTGGAGATGCCGTGAACACAGCCCAGCTATCAGGCGCTGACGTGTATGATGTACAGCTGATGGTCACAGTCTATCTACACGGTCAACGAGTGGAACCAATTTTGGTTTGTGTATAGCGGCCTGTCATCTGCAGGTGCTCATCGGGGGACATGCTCCAGGTTGATCATCACCTGGTTCCGGAGCATCTAGCTGATGGCGAACCCATCTGCCGAGAATCCTGGTGGGCTCGATCCACGTTGAAATGGATGTATTGAGCTGACTGGGCGTTGTTCTGTGATGCCCCACCAATGGGTACCGGACGTTCAGGAGTGCTGGGGTGAAGGGATGGAGGGTAGGGGCTGAAGTGTGGGGGTGCTGGAGTGAAGGGTGGGGGCTGGGATTCGGGGGATGGTGCGCTTGGAGTCTGTGGGCTGTGGCCTGGGGTGTGGGGGTGGGGCACCCATCTGGCCCCTGGCACTCTGCAGAACCAGGGGTCAAGGTCCATGGTCAGTGGGGTGTGCAGCAAGATGACTGCCTAGCAAGCCGCGACAATGGCGGTCCTTGCCAGGGTATCGCTCCAGTCCCGTGGGGTCACCCCGGCCCCATGACCATTCTCCCCAGCACAACCCTCTCCCCCCACCGGCCCTGACAGGGCATCCCCCCATCCAACCAGCCCGGCCAGTGTCAGGACCGACTGCCCACTGATGTGTCTCTCTGTATCCGACCTCCTCTCTCCCTCCCTCATCAGCCATGGTGCCAGTTTCCCGATTTTTAAAAGCACAAGTGAACCTCGCCGTCGGCAATTCACCCCATCGGAGGCTCCGGTTAATACCGGGTCAGGCCCGCTGATGATATGCCAATGGCCGCTATACTGTACGTGGATTCTGGAACACATTGACGCTGCTGGCAAAGCGATGGATAATTGTGGTTTGGCATGAAACCGGTGCCCGGCGTCAGAACCGATTCTCCACCCAATCGCGTTTCCCGATTCGGCGTCAGCCGACAGAGAATCCCGCCTATCGCCTACCAGTATTACAGCCATGCCTGTAAATTCATCTGACCAATGGGAGCTGTGGGCTCCTAAATCCATTCAACCAGCTGCCCCTGGGGAAGCTGGCGAGGCAGGTTCGTCTGTCACTGAGGCAATGCCTCCTGCTGACAATTCAATTGCCCAAAAGGTTGGCAAGCCTGTGGGTCAGCTGCGGAGGTCCAAGTGTACCGGACCAATTGACTTTTTGATGGATACTGGGGAGTTGGTACCCTAGTGGTATCCTCACTGGACCAGTAATCCAGACAACCAGGGTAATGATCTATGGCAGATGGTGAAATTAAATTCAATAAAAAATCTGAAATTAAGAGTCTTATGATGACCATGAAACCATTGCCAATTGTCGTAAAAACTGCATCTCGATCACTGACGGCCTTCAGGGAAGGAAATCATCAGTCCTTACCCAGTCTGGCCTACATGTCACACCAAACCCGCACAGCGACGAGGTTGACTCTTAACTGCCCTCCCACTGCAGTGTCCTAGCAAGCCACTCAGTTCAAGGGCAATTAGGGATGGCCAACAAATGCTGGCCCAGCGACACCCACATCCCAAGAGCAAATAAAATAATTTAAAATAAAACTTTTACCCCCTGGGCTGCATTCTCTGGTGTCCCCCAGCAGCGAGTTTCTCTGCAGCGCGATGAGATTCCATTGAAGTCACCCACGCAGCTGGGAATCCCGCAAGTGGGAATGCGCTGCCGGAAAGAGAATCCCAATGGCCGGGGAATTCCGGCAAATCTTTTATAATGTGCAGGTTAGATTGGTTACAGGGTTATGAGGATGGGGTGGGGGAATGGGCCCAGGTAGGGTGTTCTTGGTCGGATCGGTGCAGACTCAATGGACCTAATGGGTTCCTTCTGTACTGTCGTGATTCAGTGAATTCAGTTTGTAAACTCTGTGGGCAGGATTTTCCGGGGGCATCTACCAGGCGACTGGAAGATCCCGCCCAAAGTCAACGGACATTTACATGGCCCCCGTCCCATCTATGGCGAACTTGCTGCGGGCTGAGCCGAAAAATCCAGCTTTGTTTATTGTATTTTTGTGTAGTTGTAATAAGGGACTGAAGTTTAAAAAAAAATATGCATCAATGGAATGTGGGCGTGACTGGCTGAGACAGCATTTATTGCCCATCCTTGAACTCAGTGGCTTGCTCAGTCATTTCAGGGAGCAGTTAAGGGTCATCTGGACTCAAAACGTTAGCTCTTTTCTCTCCCTACAGATGCTGCCAGACCTGCTGAGATTTTTCAGCATTTTCTATTTGGTTTCAGATTCCAGAATCCGCAGTAATTTGCTTTTATTAAGAGTCAACCATGTTGCTCTGGATCTGGAATCACATGTAGGCTAAACCAGGTGAGGACCGAAAGGACATTAGTGAACCAGATGGGGTTTTCCGGCAATCGTCAATGGTTTCATGATCATCATTAGGCTTTTAATTCCAGGTTTATATTGAATTCAAATGTCAACATCTTTGATGGTGAGATTCAAATCCTGGTCCACAGAGCATTACCATGGGTCTCTGGTTTACTAGTCCAGTGACAATCCGAATACGACACCACCTTCACTTGTAGCGTGGCCCCTTTAAGAAGATGGGCGTGACAGATCATGTGATTGGCTCGGGGTGAATTGTACGGGAGTATGCAAACTTTAGCCAAAAGGGAGTTTACACGGGGCCCTTGCAGCAGGACCCCAGGCACTGTGAACCAGATGTAATGATCTGTTGTTTAGTGTCCTGTGCCTGTTATCTAACTGCCTTTGCCTTCCATCAATAAACACCATTGTTAGCTCCTGCAAGCCGTGGCTCAAGCCCGAGCCAATTACATGATCTGTCACGTCAAGCCTGCAAGGACTAAAAATGTGAATTTTTGGACATCATTTCATTGAACATGTTTGAAGATTTCAGGTTTAAAAGGAGGAAGTTTCTTGTAAAACACCACAGATAGTTTCAGTGTAGTTCCGAATCCAGACGGGAGAGAGAGGGAGGGGGAATTGTGCGTTCCAGAGTGTGAGAGGTGACCTGAATTTGATTGAGGTAAATGCCATTGGGCCTTTTCTCTGACTGTTTCAATTGATGGTTCTGTGGTCCATCATGGGCTCACAGATGCCTTTGAAAAACATATACGTTCATCCAAGATGTTATCAGGGTGTCCAAACTTGGTTAAAGCATTCAAATGTTTTTTTTTCCAAAAAGGTTGTAAGGTTTATTAAAGTATTTAAAAGTTCATAACACATTTTCAAAGTTTGTTCAAGTATGTATTTGTTCACATATAAAAGCTTCTAATAACGGAGGAACAGGAGTAGGGCATTTGGCCCTTCGAGCCTGCTCCATCATTCAAGAAGATCATGGCTGGTCTGATTTTGGCCTTCCGATCTCACCCTCAAAACCTCTTGTCAAGCAAAACCAATTCTGACCCTGCTGTAAATATGTTCCATGATCCAGCCTGCACGACTGAGTGGGGAGGTGAATTTAGCACGAGACTTTGGGAGATAATCGGCGGGATTTACCCTGCAACCCATTGCGTGATTTTTGGCGTTGGAGAAGGTCTGCCAGTGGGATCTCCCGGTTCCGATGTTGTTAACGGGATTACCATTGACTGCACCTTGTCGCCGGGAAATCTGTGCACCATCGGTGGGACCGGAATATCCCACCGGTGTGAACAGCCGGTAAATTCCACCCTACAGTTCATTTAAATGATGTTGGTAATTTCAGGCTGATATTTTCCAGTCTTTCCCACTAGCAGGATCTTCCAGTCCTGCCGTTTGCAACAACCCTCTCTCCCCCACAGTTCATTCCCTGTGGCAAAGCATACAGGGTATGCAAAGCCACTCAGACATCGATGGGATCCAGAGAGTCCAGCGCTGGCCAATACTGTCTCAGGTTGAAACAATGGACCGCGATCGCCATCAGCGTAAACGGCGACACGGGAGCAAACTCCCGTGAGAGTCGGAAGGGAGACACTAAGGGCTGGATTCTCCGATTTGGAGACTGCGTCCGGAGCATGTGTCTAGTCTTACGACGAAAAGGTCGGCACCGCTTCCGCACTGATGCTCCGCCTGGTGGAGGCTGGCAGCCGTGCCACGTAAAATCCCCGCCGTTCCCGACAGAAATGGCCGGAGAATTGACTGGTCCGTGGTCGCACATGTGCATGGCGGCGCTCTGCTGCTGTCGTGCCATACAACATGGCACCGGCCGCGGACGGACCCGGCCTGCCAGATGGTGCCCCCCTATAACACTCCTCGCATCCACGGACCTCCCCCCACTAGGCCCCGCCGAAGCCCCCCACGGACAGTAGAACGATTTGCCCCCCTGGTAGTGGCGGCGCTGCACAGTCCGCTGCCGCGAGACTGACAAAACCTCAGACCGCAAGTGATCCAAGCCGTCGGGAAGTTGGCCCATCGCAGGCAGAGCATCGGGGTAGTGCCTTCATGTGACATCCTGAGGCAGTCCCAACGGCGTGCGGCATTCTCACTGATGATGATATTTTGGAGGGGGCAGAACATCTAAAAGCTGGTGCCGCCCCCAATTTGGACGTCAAAAGGGATACTCTGGGGCAGCACTGTGGCACAGTGGTTAGCATTGCTGCCTACAGCACTGAGGACCCGGGTTCGAATCCCCACCCTGGATCACTGTCCGTGTGGAGTTTGCAGATTCTCCCTATGTCTGCGTGGGTTTCACCCCCACAACCCAAAGATGTGCAGGGTAGGTGGATTGGCCACACTAAATTGCCCCTTAATTGGAAAAATGATTGGAATCGCCATTAGCAATTGGAGAATCCCGCCCAATGTGCCAGAAATTCTGATTTGAAAACTCGGTTGTGTATCTGGAGAGAATCACGTTGGTTTTCGTTCAGAGCCTGAAATGTTATGGTAAAATTCCACCCAATTAAACTGAAATAAACAAACTAAGAGAGAAATCAAGAGAGCAGTCCCTTAAAGGGGCACTGCATCAAACAAAACAAATCGCAAAGGAAATTTAAAACACCCAACCAAAGGGCGATTCACGAGAGGTTGTAAAACACCCCAGTCCCTGTGGCGCCCTCTGGGCATGGAAAGCCTCAATGGTGCCAGCATCCACTGCTGTACTATACGCTCTGGAGGGGCAGAAAATCCTGCCCTTTGTGCCCCCATGTCATAAATGTAAATAAAAGTATTTAAACACTTTCAAAAGCGTTAAACGTTTTAAAAAATTCCTTCCAAATATGGAGAAGTATTAAAATATTGGTGAAAATTTTATAAAGATTCTAACAGTTCTGAAAAGAATGTTAAAGTTTTATTCAGTGCTCAGGGCTTAAAAGTGTTTAAATTCATAAGAAGACAGCTAACTGCCATTGAGCTGAGGAATTAACTCAGTATCTTCAGATTGGGCTATGAGTGGAGTAAGGCTTCTCTGGCAGAGTGTCTTGAGGCTAGGGACCCTTTCCACCTGGGTTTCCACCTGGGACCATAGTGAGGCAAGATGTTTATGTTTTCTTTTCCATGTAAATTCATCAATCTTGACAGTCAGCGGCAAACATAACCACGTAGCAAGCCCGATCACAGATTTATTGCTTGTTCTCAGTGTTTCTCACAAGTTTCTCCTCAGGTTCTCTCTGCCTCCACCCTGTTCCTCATACTGTTTCATAAAATTTACCATGCAGAGGGAGGCCATTAGGCCCATCGAATCTGCCCCGGCCCTTGGAAAGAGCATCCTTCCTAAGCCCACACCTCCACCTTATCCCTGTAACCCAGTAACCCCACCTAACCATTTTAGACTCTAAGGGCAATTCAGCGTCACCAATCCACCTAACCTGCACATCTTTGGACTGTGGGAGGAAATCGGAGCGCCCGGAGGAAACCCATGCAGACACGGGGAGAACGTGCAGACTCCGCACAGACAGTGACCCAAGCCGGGAATCGAACCTGGGACCTTAGAGTTGTGAAGCAACTGTGCTAACCACTGTGCTATATGCCACCCCACTTACCATTCCACTCTGACTCTCTCATGTTTCTCAGTTTCCCACTCTCTCTGTCTCTCTTCTCTCACACTATTTCTCACTTAGACACTCGCTTTTTAAAATTCTTGGATTCACTCATGCGCTGTGGGCATCTCTGGCAAGGCCAGCATTTGTTGCCCATTGCTAATTGTCTCTGAACTAAAGGTTTGCTTGCCATTTCAGAGGGTATTTAAGAGCCAGCTGTGGGCCTGGTAAAGACAGCAGATTTCTATCCCTAAGGACATTGGTGAACCAGGTGAGCTTTTACAACAATCGACAATAGTTTTATGGTCATCCTTAGACTTCTTAATTCCAGATTTTTGACCTCCCAAGAATACTGAAGGACCCCTGCAAAACATTTTTTTAAACTGAAGATGACTATTATTGTGTAAGAGGTATAAACATACAAAACCAAGCTTAAAAGTTGTTTCCATGTCTTACTTGCATACATTTATTGTAATAATAAATGTTTGTATAATAAATTGTAATAATAAATGTACACACCCCTGTCAGCGTCAATACTTCCTCAGTAAACAAAGGAAATTCGGCATGTCCACATTAACTCTTACCAACTTTTACAGATGCACCATAAAAAGCATCCTATCTGGCTGCATCGCAGCCTGGTACGGCAACTGCTCGGCCCAGGACCACAAGGAACTTCAGAGAGACGTGAATACAACCCTGTCCAACACACAAACCTGCCTCCCATCCATTGACTCCATCTACATGATGCCGGTGCTTATGCAGTTACATTGTATACCATGTGTTGCCTGATTATGTATTTTCTTTTATTTCATGTACTTAATGATCTGTTTGAGCAGCTCGCAGAAAAAAACTTTTCACTGTACCTCGGTACACGTGACAATAAACAAAATCCAAATCCAATAAAAAGTTATGTTATTCTACAACTACTTCTAAGTAACACCCTCACGCCCCTCTCAGGCTCTGATCCAGCTTTTCTCAGGTCCCCACTCTTCTTAGGCACCCCAGTCCTTCTCAGACCCCCACAGTGTGGGAATCCCTGTTTTATCGATTTTCACTATCTGCCATAGAACATAGAACATAAAAAAATACAGCACAGAACAGGCCCTTCGGCCCACGATGTTGTGCCGAACTTTTGTCCTAGATTAAGAACAAATTAATCTACACCCCATCATTCCACCGTAACCCATGTACCTATCCAATAGCCGCTTGAAGGTCCCTAATGTTTGCGACTCAACTACTTCCCCAGGCAGTGCATTCCATGTCCCCACTACTCTCTGGGTAAAGAACCTACCTCTGACATCCCCCCTATATCTTCCACCACCTTAAATTTATGTCCCCTTGTAATGGTTTGTTCCACCCGGGGAAAAAGTCTCTGACTGTCTACTCCAGGGGTGGGCAAACTACGGCCCGCGGGCCGCATGCGGCCCGCCAAAGGTATTTCTGCGGCCCACCAAGTCATTACAAAAAAAAAAAAAAAAAAATTTTTTTTTAATTTTTTTTTTTTTTAAATTTTTTTTTAAAGGTTAATGGGTGGGGGGGGCTGTTGGGTTACTTACTGGTATAGGGTGGATACGTTGACTTGAGTAGGGTGATCATTGCTTGGCACAACATCGAGGGCCGAAGGGCCTGTTCTGTGCTGTACTGTTCTATGTTCTATATGAGGCGCCCAGAATCATAACCGGGTGAAGTAATTATTTTACTTAATATACTATGCGGCCCTTTGTGAATTGTGAATTTCTGAATGCGGCCCTTGCACGGAAAAGTTTGCCCACCCCTGGTCTACTCTATCTATTCCCCTGAACATCTTATAAGCCTCTATCAAGTCGCCCCTCATCCTTCTCCGTTCTGATGAGAAAAGGCCTAGAACCCTCAACCTTTCCTCGTAAGACCTACTCTCCATTCCAGGCAACATCCTGCTAAATCTCCTTTGTACCTTTACAAAGCTTCCACATCCTTCCTAAAATGAGGCGACCAGAACTGCACACAGTTCTCCAAATGTGGGCTTACCAAGGTTTTATACAGCTGCAACATCACCTCACGATTCTTAAATTCAATCCCTCTGCTAATGAATGCTAGCACACCATAGGACTTCTTCACAGCTCTATCCACTTGAGTGGCAACTTTCAAAGATTTATGAACAAAATCCCAAGATCTCTCTGCTCCACATTGCCAAGAACCCTACCGTTAACGCTGTATTCCGCCCTCCTCAGATTTTTATTTGTCTTTCAGTGCCTCCCCATCTTCATCCCTAAGGCCTTTTTCAAGCGGGTGAACAAGATCACCTCGTGCTTTGTGTGGGCGAATAAGACCCTGCGAGTAAAGAGAGTGTTGTTGGAGCGCAGTCGGGGGGAGGGTGAGTTGGCGCTGCCGAACCTCTGACTACTACTGGGCGATTAATATAGTGTGACAATATAATGATTAGGAAGTGGGTAATGGGGAGGAGGGGGGGCGGCATGGATTGGATTGGATTTGTTTATTGTCACGTGTACCGAGGTACAGTGAAAAGTATTTTTCTGCAAGCAGCTCAACAGATCATTCAATACATGGAAGAAAAGGGAATTAAACACAATTCAAGAAAATACAACAAAATACAACACAAGATATGCAATGTAACTACATAAGCATTGGCATCGGATGAAGTATACAGGGTGTAGTGTTAATGAGGTCAGTCAATAAATAAGAGGGTCATTTAGGAGTCTGGTGACAGTGGGGAAGAAGCTGTTTTTGAGTCTGTTTGTGCGTGTTCTCAGACTTCTGTATCTCCTGCCTGATGAAAGTTGGATAAGTGAGTAAGCCGGGTGGGAGGGATCCTTGATTATGCTGCCTGCTTTCCCCAGGCAGCGGGAGGTGTAGATGGAGTCCATGGATGGGAGGCAGGTTTGTGTGATGGACTGGGCGGTATTCACGACCCTCTGAAGTTCCTTGCGGTCCTGAGCCGAGCAGTTGCCTTACCAGACTGTGATGCAGCCAGATAGGATGCTTTCTATAGAGATGGTGTCATGTAAAGGCACCAGTTTGGGAGCACTGGTAACGGCGCCTCTGGCATTCTCGCCAGTACGTTACTCCACAAGTCCGGTGGTGGTGGCGGCGCTGAAGATCTGGGGGCAGTGGAGGAGATACAAGAGGGTGGAGGGTCGGTCTGGTCCCCGATATGTAATAATCACAGATTTGTACCGGGCAGAATAGATGGCGGGTTCCAGAGCTGGCAGAGGGCAGGTATCAGAAGGATGGGGGATCTGTTTTTGGACGGGAGCTTCCTCGGCTTGAAGGGGCTGGAGGACAAATTTAAACTGCCGCCTTGGAACGGTTTTATGTATCTGCAAGTGCGAGCTTTTTTGAACAAACAGGCCTTCCCGCTGCGGCTGCCACGGAGGATACAGGACAGAGTAGTTTCCGGTACCTGGGTGGGAGAGGGGAAGGTGTCGGATATCTATCAGGAACTGCTGGAGGTGGAGGAAACCCCTTTGGAGGAGCTTAAAGGCAAGTGAGAGGAGGATCTAGGTGGAGAGTTGGAGGCGGGTCTGTGGGCGGAGGCCCTATCGAGGGTCAATTCCTCCTCATCATGCGCCAGGTTTTGTTTAATACAGTTTAAGGTAATCCACCGGGCACATATGACGGCAGCGAGGATGAGCAAGTTTTTCGGGGTGGAGGATAGATGTGTGAGGTGTGCAGGAAGCCCAGCAAATCATGCCCACATATTTTGGGCATGCCCGAAGCTCAGAGGGTTTTGGCAGGGTTTCGCTGAGGCAATGTCCAAGGTGCTAAACACAGGGGTGGTGCCGAGTCCAGAGGTAGCGATTTTTGGAGTGTCGGATGATCCGGGTGTTCAGGGAGTGAAAGAGGCCGACGTCCTGGCCTTTGCCTCCCTGGTAGCCTGGAGACGGATCCTTTTAATGTGGAGGGACTCGAAGCCCCCGAGTATAGAGACCTGGGTTAGTGACATGGCTGGGTTTCTCAGTACTGAGAAAATAAAGATAGCCTTTAGAGTGTCTGTGCTAGGGTTCTCTGAGAGGTGGCAACCGCTCGTCGACTTTCTTGGAGAAAATTAAAATGTCGGCAGTAGCAGCAGTCTGAAGGGTGGGGGGGGGGGGGGGGGGGGGGGGGGGGGGATGAAGACTGAGCCGAGTGGGAAAAATTTTATTTTTTTACCATGTTAATACTGTATTTTTGTTATTGTTGTTATGAAGAATTTTGCAAATACCTTAATAAAAATATTTTTAAAACACCTGGATTCTGCATTCATATTTGTCTTTCCAAAATGGACAACCTCACACTTTTCAGGGTTAAACTCCATCTGCCACTTCTCACTTTGGGGGCAGCACGGTAGCATGGTGGTTAGCATAAATGCTTCACAGCTCCAGGGTCCCAGGTTCGATTCCCGGCTGGGTCACTGTCTGTGCGGAGTCTGCACGTCCTCCCCGTGTGTGCGGAGGTTTCCTCCGGGTGCTCCGGTTTCCTCCCACAGTCCAAAGATGTGCGGGTTAGGTGGATTGGCCATGCTAAATTGCCCGTAGTGTCCTAATTAAAGTAAGGTTAAGGGGGGGGGGGGGTTGTTGGGTTACGGGTATAGGGTGGATACGTGGGTTTGAGTAGGGTGATCATGGCTCGGCACAACATCGAGGGCCGAAGGGCCTGTTCTGTGCTGTACTGTTCTATGTTCTATGTTCATCCCAGCTCTGCATCCTATCTATGTCTGTTTGCAGCCGACAACAGCCCTCCTCACTATCCACAACCCCACCAATCTTCGTATCATCTGCAAATTTACTGACCCACCCTTTAACTCCCTCATACAAGTCATTAATGAAAATCACAAACAGCAGAGGACCCAGAACTGATCCCTGTGGTACGCCACTGATAACTGGGCTCCAGGCTGAATATTTGCCATCTGCCACCACTCTCTGACTTCTATCGGTCAGCCAGTTCGTTATCCAACTGGCCAAATTTCCCACTATCCCATGCCTCCTTACTTTCTGCATAAGCCTACCATGGGGAACCTTATCAAATGCCTTACTAAAATCCATGTACACTACATCCACTGCTTTACCTTCATCCACGTGCCTGGTCACCTCCTCAAAGATCTCAATAAGACTTGTGAGGCATGGTGGGTTTTAAACCCAGATCCCTAGGGACTTACTCTGAGTATCTGCATTACTAGCCAGTGACAATCCCACTGCACCACTGGCACCCCATTGATTGCTAATGGAATTTCAATTCATCAATTCAATCCATCAATTTAAAAAAAGAAAGTGGAATTGATTGCTGGTTTCAGCACTGGCGCCATGGACTTAGCTGGCTCTTAGGCATCATAGAACCATAGAATCTCTACAGTGCAGAATTAGGCCATTCGATCCATCTTTCTTCACTGACCCTCTGAAAGAGCACCCTACCTAGATCCACTCCCCCATCTAACCACGTAACTCACTCCCCTATCCTAACCCCATAATTCCATCTCACCTTTGGACACTAAGGGCAATTTATCATGGCCAATCCACCTAACCTACACATCTTTGGACTGTGGGAGGAAACCGGAGCACCCAGAGGAAACCGACGCAAACACGGGGAGAACGTGCAAACTCCACACAGACAGTAACCCAAGTCTGGAATTGAACCCCGGTCCCTGGCACCGTGAGTGCTAACCACTGTGCCACCATGCTGCCCTTATGGTCCAGCAAGCCTCTCAGTTGGGCCAAACCACTGCAGAGTGATCAAAATGGAATGGAACTGGAGGGAGCATCCAGCATTAACTTATACATGAGAAACGGCAGGGGCATTGGGTCAAAATTGGGAGAGGAAACTTCCTACTTATTACTGCCTACCACCCTCCGTAAGTTGCTCAATCAGTACTCCTTCATGTTGGACATGTTTAAGAGTGGCAAGGATGGGCAGCACGGTGGCCTAGTGGTTAGCACAACCGCCTCACGGCGCTGAGGTCCCAGGTTCGATCCCGGCTCTGGGTCACTGTCTGTGTGGAGTTTGCACATTCTCCCCGTGTCTGCGTGGGTTTCGCCCCCACAACCCAAAAATGTGCAGAGTAGGTGGATTGGCCATGCTAAATTGCCCCTTAATTGGAAAAAATAATTGGGTAATCTAAATTTATAAAACAAAAAACTAAAAAAAAAAAAGAGTGGCAAGGATACAGAACTTTCTCTAGGTGAGCGATTTCAATGTCAATGACTAAGAGTAACACAGTAGCACTGCTGGCCACGCTGGTCGAGTCTTAAAGAATGTAACTGCTGGATTGGGTCTTGGGCAAGTGGTGAGGGAAACAACAAAGGAAAATAAACACTGTTGATTCAGGCCTGTGTGGAGTTTGCACATTCTCCCCGTGTCTGCGTGGGTTTCCTCCGGGCACTCCGGTTTCCTCCCACAGTCCAAAGATGTGCAGGTTAGGTGGATTAGTCATGCTAAAATTGCCCCTCAAAGTTTAAGTTAGGTTATGGGGATAGAGCCGGGGATTGGGCCTAGGTAGAGTGCTCTTTCATAAGATTGGTGCAGATCCAATGGCCTCCTTCTGCACTGTAGGGATTCTAAACCTAGTGGACATTGTCCTCACGAATCTAACTGTCACAGATGCTCCTGTTCATAACAGTAAAGAGCCACCAGCACAGCTCAAAGCCCGTCTTCACACTGATTGTGTTGTATTGCATGACCACAGTGCTTCTGGCTGAAGATTATTGCAAATGCCTCAGCCTCATTTTTTGCACTAATGTGCTGGGTTCTCCCATCACTGAGGATGGGGATATTTGTGGAGCCTCCTGCAGTGAGTTGTTTAATTGCCCACAATCATTCACAGCTGCATGTGGCAGGACTGCAGAGCTTAGATCTGATCTATTGATTGTACAATCACTTAGCTCTGTCTATTACTTGCTGCTTATGCAGTTTGGCACACAAGTAGTTTTGTGTTGTCGATTCAGGAGGCTGACACTTCATTTTTTGGTATGCCTGCTGTTGCTCCTGTCATGCTCTCCTGCACTCTTCGTTGTATTGGGATTGATCCCCTGGCTTGGTGGTAATGGTCGAATGGGGGATATGCTTGGACACGAGTTTGTAGATTGTGGGTGAATAGAATTCTGCTGCTGCTGATGGTCCCCAGTGCCTTATGGATGCCTTGTCTTGAGGTGCGAGATGTGTTTGAAAGCTATCCCATTTAGCACAAAGTAGTGCCACACAACAAGATGGAGGATAACAGCAGTGTAAGGATGTGACTCTATGATCACTCTTATCGATACTTGGCCAATGCACTTGCGACAGGCAGGTTGGTGAAGATAAAGTCAAGCATGTTTTTCCCTCTTATTGGTTCACTCACTATCTGTTGCAGACCCAGTCTCGTAGATAGAACCCAGCCAGCTCGGTCTGTAGTACCTACCGAGCCACTCTTGGTGATGGGCATTGAAGTTCCCCAGCCAGAGTACATTCTGTGTTTTTGTTGCCCTCAGTTCTTCCTTCAAGTGGAAATAAAAACATGTGCAATTGAACGCTGGACAGAGTAATAGTGATGCCAAACTATCATTGACAGACTGAAAAATGCAGCAGATATCTTCAGGGAATTAAATCTGTTGCACTGATCCAGTCTGTCCTATGCTGACTACAGACTCTCAGCAATGTGGTTACCTATGGAGTATAACATAGCAAGCGACTCCCACATCCAATGTACAAATAAAAATAAATAAACCTTACCATCAAACTTTGTTCAATGAAGCGTGCAGGATGGCATGTCAGGAGAAGCAGCAGGCATAGCTGAATCTACCTAAACACAGGACTATCTACATGTTAAATGAAATGAAATGAAAATCGCTTATTGTCACGAGTAGGCTTCAATGAAGTTACTGTGAAAAGCCCCTATTCACCACATTCCGGCGCCTGTCCGGGGAGGCTGGTACGGGAATCGAACCATGCTGCTGGCCTGCTTGGTCTGCTTTAAAAGCCAGCGATTTAGCCTGGTGAGCTAAACCATGCGGTTCGACAGAGCTGATGTGTTGGGTAAGCTGGGTCTGCGAGGACTGCGTTTACCACAGCAGTGAGAGAGACAGGCTTCCAACACTTGAAGAAATGCAACTCTATTTTATTAAACTATGAACTGTTAAACATACTTGAACTGTGGGTTGACACTATGCTGAGTTGACTGGAGACCTGAGGGCTAACCTGACCAGACTATCTTACTACCACATGGTGATGTTCTAGTTGTTGCTCACAGGCTCTGACTGTCTCAGAGGCTGGATCCCAAGAGAGCGGGAAAACTAGTGCCCTCTGGCTTTATAGTGGCCGTGTCCTGTCTGATGATTGGCTGCTGTGTTCTGTGTGTTCATTGGTCATCCTGTGTCAATCAATGCCTGTCTGTGCGCCATCATATACTTGTGTGCATATTATGACAAGAGCTAAGCAATCTCTTAACTGGAGTCAATGGGAATCAACAGGAAAACTCTCTCTTGGTTGGAGTCATACATTGGCACAAAGTAAGATGGTTGTGGTGGTTGGAGGTCACATCATCTCAGTCCTGGGAAAACACTGCAGGAGTTCCTCAGGGCAGTGTCCTCGGCTGAACCATCTTCAGCTGCTTCATCAATAACCTCACATCCATCATAAAGTCCGAAGTGGGGATGTTCACTGATGACTTCCCAATCTTCAGCATCATTCACAACACCATATGCAGCAAGACTAAGACAATAACCAGACTTGGAATAATAAGTATTAAGTAACATTGGTGTCACACAAGTATCAGGTAATAACCATCACTAATAAGAGAGGATCTAACCATTGCTCCTGACATTCAATGGCATTACCATCACTGAATCCCCCGCTATCAACATCTTGGAGGTTACCATTGATCAGAAACTGAATTTGATTAGCCATGTTCATACTGTGGGGGCAAGAGAAGGTAAGAGGCCAGGACTCCCGGGTAATAACTCACCTCCTGACTTCCCAAAGGCTGTTCACCATCTTTAAGGCGCAAGTCAAGAGTATGATGGAATGCTGTCCGCTTGCCTGCATGAATGCAGCTCCAACAACACTCAAGAAGCTCGATACCATCCATGGCAAAGTAGCACTACTTGATTGGCGCCCAATCCAGTGCCTTCAAAATTCACTGCCTCCACCACCGACACACAGTGTCAGCTGTGTGTACCATCTGCAAGATGTACTGCAGGAACTTACCAAGGCTCCTTAGGCAGCACCTTCCAACCCATGACCACTACCATCTAGAAGGGCAAGAGCAGCAGATATCTGGGAACATCACCACCTGGAGGGTCCGCTTCAAGTCACTCAACATCCCGACGGTAATATATCGCCAATCCTTGACTGTCACTGGGACAAAATCCTGGAACTCCCTCCCTAACAGCACTGTGGGTGTACCTACAATTTAGGGACGGCAGAGATTAAATGTTGCCGCTCACCATCTCCTTCTAGAGCGTAACTAGGGATGGGCAATAAATGCTGGCCTAACCTGCAATAAAAAAATCCTTCTTGGCCTCCTCCTCATGACCTCAGCAGCACAGATGTCAATCTTCTAAAAAGGCCATTCACATCATGTGATATGCAGTTACGGCTGAAGACACTAGCTAAAGGCAATCCGACGAGGCCTGACAACATTCCAATATTGCCAACTTGTGCTCCAGAACCAGCTACGTCCTGAGCTGTACTGTTCCCATACAGTAGTGTCTGCTGAGTAAGCTGGAAACCTGCCCATGTATGCCTTGTCCACAAAAAGCAGGACAAATCCAAAGCAGCCAATTACCATAGCAGTCTTCTCTCGACCACCAGCAAAGTTATACATGGGGTTGTAGACAGTATGATCAAGCAGCAAAACTACACAATAACTTGCACACTGATGTTCAAATTGGGTTCCCCAGGATCACTCTGCCCCTGACGTCATTACAGCCTTGGTTCAAACATGAACAAAATAGCTGAATGCCAGAGGTGAGGTGAGAGTGACTGCCCTTGACATCAATGCAGCATTTGACTGAATTATGGTATCAAGGAGCCCCAGCTAAACTGGAGTCAATGGGAATCAGGGGGGCACCTCTCTGCTGGTTGGAGTTATGGTTGGCACAAAGAAAGATGGTTGTGGTGCTGGATGT
Source organism: Scyliorhinus canicula (assembly GCF_902713615.1). Taxonomy (NCBI): domain Eukaryota; kingdom Metazoa; phylum Chordata; class Chondrichthyes; order Carcharhiniformes; family Scyliorhinidae; genus Scyliorhinus; species Scyliorhinus canicula. The sequence goes on along the minus strand of NC_052158.1, from coordinate 51,569,077 downwards.
CAATCAACTCAGCTCCAGGATATCACTGCAGGGGTTCCTCAGGGTTGTGTCCTTGGCCCAACCAGCTTCAGCTGCTTCAGAAATGACCTTCCCTCCATGATCAGCTCAGAAGTGGGGATGTTTGCAAACGATTGCATCATTCACAATATCAAAGGTCATGCCCAAATGTAGCAAGAGCTGAACAATATTCAGACTTGGGTTGAGAAGTATCAAGTAACATTAGTGCATACAAGCGCCAGTCAATGACCATTTCCAACAAGAAACAATCTAACCATCACCCTTTGACATTCAATGGCTTTACCATCACTGAATCCCCCACTATCAACATCAGGGGGTTATCATTGATCAGAAACTGAACTGAACGAGCCATTTATATATATATACTGTGGCTATCAGAGCAGGTCAAAGGCCATTCACACCATGTGATGCAGAATCCTATGGTGAGTAACTCATCTCCTGGCCCTCCAAAGCCTGTTCACCATTTGCGAGGCACAAGTCAAGAGTGTGTTCGAATACTTTCTACTTGCCTGGATGAGTGCAGCTCCAACAACACTCAAGAAGCGTGACACCATCTAGGACAAAACAGCCTGATTGATTGCAACCCCTTCCACAAACATTCACTCCCTCTTCCACCGATGCACAGTAGCAGCCATGTGTACTATCTACAAGATGTACTGCAGGAACTCACCAAGGCTCCTTCGGCAGCATCTTTTAAACTCACGACCACGACCATCTAGAATGACAAGAGCAGCAGATATATGGGAACACCACCATCTGGAAGTCCTCTCCAAGTCACTCACCATCCTGACGTGGAAATGTATCGCCGTTCCTTCACTGTCACTGGGTCAAAATCCTGGAATTCGCAGCCTAATAGCACTGCGGGTGTACCTGGTCCAAAGGAAAATGATTGTGGTGGCTGGATGTCAATCATTTCAGCTCCAGGATAGCACTATCAGAGTTCCTCAGGGAGTATACTAGGCCCAATCACCATCAGCTGCTTTATCAATTACCTTCCTACCAGCAGAGGGTCAGAAGTGGAGATGTGCACTGATGACTGCACAATTTACAGCACCATTTGCCATTCCTCAGACACTGAAGCAGTCTGTTTCCACATGGAGCAAGATTTGAGAACAATATTCAGACTTGGGATGTTAAATATCAAGCAGCATTCACAAATATAACCATTACCCCTTGACATTCAATGACATTACCATTGCTCAATTCTCCACAATCAACATTCTGGGCATTACCATTGATCAGTAACTGAACTGGACTAGCCACATTAACACTATGGCTACCAGAGCAGGTCAAATCCTGTGGCGAGTATGTCCTATTCTGACTACTCAAAGCTTGATCACCAACGACAAGGCATAAGTCAGGAGTGCAATGGACAGTGGTTAGCACTGCTGCCTCATGGCTCTGAGGACCCGGGTTTGATCCCGGCCCTAGGTCACTGTCTGTGTGGAGTTTGCACATTCTCCCCATGTTTGCGTGGGTCTCACTCCCACAACCCAAAGAGATGTGCAGGCTAGGAGGATTGGCTACAGTAAACTGTCCCTTAATTGGAAATGAAATTGGGTACTCAAGAAGCTCGACACCATCCAGGACAAAACAGCTTAAGCTTGGTGTACCATCTACAAAGATGTACTGCATCAACTCACCACCTTCCAATCCCACGACCTCCACTATTTCAAAAGACAAGGGCAGCAGATGTACGTAAAGACCACTGCCTACATTTTTTCCTCCAAGCCACACACCATCCTGACTATGAACTACATTGCTGTTCCCTCTCTGTCATAGAAACAAAATGCTGGAACTCGTGACACAGAAGCCCTGTGAGAGTACCTGCACCCGATGGAGTGGAGTGGATTTAGATGTTGGCTGACCACCACTGTTAAGTGATGAACATCAAATGTTGGTCTTATCAGCAACAGCCATATCCCTGAAAACACAAAAACAAACTAATTTTTAAAGAATGCATCAGGCTGATTATTTTGAATATCGACAGGCATTGGACATGGGCTGGTGAATGGAGACTCATGAACTATTTTGGATATGAGCCAATGAATGAAAACTGATAATTTTAACTGTGGAGCAGTGAATAGAGGCCGGTGACGTCTATTGGACATGAGTTGGTAAATGAAACAAACATCTCTAGTTGGATTTGAGACTGAAATAGAGACTGGAACAGTGCATTCGGCATGGGTCAGTGAATGGGCATTGTTACATTGTGTTGGCTGTGGAGTGGATCTTGGAAAGCTATTGTTCACGTTGTGCATGAGCTGGTCAATGGCGTCTGACTGATTATGTTGAACATGGGCCCATGGATGCACATTGCCCTCTGAGATTCGATAGGGTTAATCAATGCTGACCGCTAATATTGGACTTGGGAAAGTGAATAAGGACAAATTCATTGCACTGGGCATTGATGGCAAGCATGCACTAACATGCTGCACTGGAGAGGCCAGAGAGTGGAGACTGACCCATTGTGGAGGAGTTTTCTGGTTGGCTGGAGCCTGCCTGCTGTCAATGCCTGGCTGTGGAAGGATGTGAGGTGAGAGAGAGAGTGAAGAGGGGGTGGAGGATGCGGTGAGGCTGAGGTGCATCTGGAAGCAGGAGACCCAATCTTAGAATAGAACATCAAACATAGAACAAAGAACATTGCAGCGCAGTACAGGCCCTTAGGCCCTCAATGTTGCGCCGACCTGTGAAACCCCTCTAAAGCCCATCTACACTATTCCTTTAGCGTCCATATGTCTATCCAATGACCTTAGTGTTGTGGAGTCCGCGACTGTTGCAGGCAGGGCAATCCACGCCCTTACTACTCTCTGAGTAAAAAACCTACCTCTGACATCTGTCCGATATCTATCTCCCCTCAATTTAAAGCTATGTCCCATCGTGCTAGACATCACCATCCGAGGAAAAAGGCTCTCACTGTCCACCCTGTCTAATCCTCTGATCATCTTGTATGCACCAATTAAGTCACCTCTTAACATTCTTCTCTCTAACGAAAACAGCCTCAAGTCCCTCAATCTTCTCTCTTAAGATCTTCCCTCCATACCAGGCAACGTTCTGGAAAATCTCCTCTGCACCCTTTCCAATGCTTCCACATCCTTCCTATAATGAGGCGACCAGAACTGCACACAATACTCCAAATGCGGCCGCACCAGAGTTTTGTACAGCTGCAACATGATCTCATGGCTCCAAAACTCAATCCCTCTACCAATAAAAGCTAACACACCGTACGCCTTAACAACCCTCTCAACCCTGGGTGGCAACTTTCAGGGATCTGTGTTTATGGACACCAAGATCTCTCTGCTCATCCACACTACAAAGAATCTTCCCATTAGCCCAGTACTCTGTCTTCCTGTTATTCCTTCCAAAATGAATCACCACACACTTTTCTGCATTAAACTCCATTTGCCACCTCTCAGCCCAGTGTTGCAGCTTATCTATGTCTTTCTGTAACTTGTAACATCATTCCGCACTGTCCACAACTCCACCGACTTTAGTGTCATCTGCAAATTTACTCACCCATGCCCTCCTCCAGGTCATTTATAAAAATGACAAACAGCAGCGGCTCCAAAACAGATCCTTGTGGTACACCACTAGTAACTGGACTCCAGTCTGAACATTTCCCATCAACCACCATCCTTTGTCTTCTTCCAGCTAGACAATTTCTGATCCAAACTGCTAAATCACCCTGAATCCCATGCCTCCGTATTTTCTGCAATAGCCTACCGTGGGGAACCTTATCAAACGCTTTACTGAAATCCATATACACCACATCAACTGCTTTACCCTCATCCACCAGCTTGGTCACTTTCTCAAAGAACTCAATAAGGTTTGTGAGGCACGACCTACCCTTCACAAAACCGTGTTGACTATCTCTAATGAAATTATTCCTTTCCAGATGATTATACATCCTATCTCTTATAAACCTTTCCAAGACTTTGCCCACAACAGAAGTAAGGCTCACTGGTCTATAGTTACCAGGGTTGTCTCTACTCCCCTTCTTGAACAAGGGGACAACATTTGCTATCCTCCAGTCTTCTGGCACTATTCCTGTACACAAAGATGACTTAAAGATCAAAGCCAAAGGCTCAGCAATCTCCGCCCTAGCTTCCCAGAGAATCCTAGGACATATCCCATCTGCCCAGGGGACTTATCTATTTTCACACTTTCCAGAATTGCTAACACCTCCTCTTTATGAACCTCATGCCCTTCTAGTCTAGTAGCCTGAATCTAAGTATTCTCCTCAACAACATTGTCTTTTTCCTGTGTGAATACTGACAAAAAATATTCATTTGGCACCTCTCCTATCTCCTCGGAATCTACGCACAACTTCCAACTACTGTGCTTGACTGGCCCTACTCTTACCCCAGTCAATCTTTTATTCCTGACATATCTATAGAAAGCTTTAGGGTTATCCTTGATCCTACCTGCCAAAGACTTCCCATGCCCCTCCTGGCTCTTCTTAGCTCTCTCTTTAGGTCATTCCTAGCTAACTTGTAACTCTTGAGCGCCCTAACTGAACTTCCACGTCTCATCTTTACATAAGCCTCCTTCTTCCTCTTGACAAGTGTTTCAACTGCTTCATTAAACCACGGTTTCCTCGCTCATCTTCCTTCCTGCCTGACAGGTACATACTTATCAATGACATGCAGTAGCTATTCCTTGAACAACCTCCACATTTGTCTCGGATCGTGTTTTCGGGATCCTTAAGGGGGAGGGGGAGCAGCACCAAGTCGTGGTCCACATAGGTACCAACGACATAGATAGGAAGAGGGATAGGGATGTTTGGCAGGAATTCAGGGAGCTCGGGTGACAACTTAGATCCAGGACAAACAGAGTTATTGTCTCTGGGTTGTTACCCGTGCCACATACTAGCGAGTCGAGGAATAGGGAGAGAGAGCAGTTGAACACGTAGCTACAGGGATGGTGCAGGAGGGAGGGTTTTAGATTCCTCGATAATTGGGCTCATTCTGGGGTAGGTGGGACCTCTACAAACGGGATGGCCTACACCTGGATCAGAGGGGTATAATATCCTTGGGGGGGGGGGGGGATTTGCTAATGTTCTTCAGGAGGGTTTAAACTAGTTCAGCAGGGGATTGGGAACCTGAATTGTAGCTCCAGTATCCAGGAGGATGAGAGTAGTGAGGTCATGAGTAAGGTTTCAAAGTTGCAAGAGTGTACCGGCAGGAAGGAATGTAGTTTAAAGTGTGTCTTATTCATTGCCAGGAGCATCCAGAATAAGGAGAGTGACCTTGTGGCATGGGTTGGTACCTGGGACTTCGATGTTGTGGCCATTTTGGAGAGATGGATAGAGCAGGGACAGGAATGGTTGTTGCAGCTGCCTGGGTTTAGATATTTCACTAAGCTCAGGGAAGGTGGTAAAAGAGGGGGAGGGGTGGCATTGTTAGTCAAGGTCAGTATTACGGTGGCAGAAAGGAAGTTTGATGAGGAATCGTCTACTGAGGTAATATGGGCTGAGGTTAGAAACAGGAAAGGGGAGGTCACCCTGTTAGGGGTTTTCTACAGGCCTCCGAAAAGTTCCAGAGATGCAGAGGAAAGGATTGCAAAGATGATTCTGGATAGGACCGAAAGCACCAGGGTAGTTGTTATGGGGGACTTTAACTTTCCAAATATTGACTGGAAACGTTATCGTTCGAGTACTTCAGATGGGTCCGTTTTTGTCCAATGTGTGCAGGAGGGTTTCCTGATGCAGTATGTAGATAGGGCAACGAGAGGCGAGGCCATAATAAATTTGGTACTGGGTCATGAACCAGGACAGGTGTTAGATTTGGAGGTAGGTGAGCACTTTGGTGATCGTGACCACAATTCGATTACGTGATGGAAAGGGATAGGTATATACCGCAGGGCAAGAGTTATATCTGGGGGAAAGGCAATTATGATGCGATGAGGCAAGACTTAGAATGCATGGGATGGAGAGAATGAAGGGCAAACAATTGAAGACTGAGATGAGGAAAACATTCTTCCCTCAGAGGGTAGTGAATCTTTGGATTTGCCTGGCATGGATGAGCTCCGATGGGTCAATCAATGAGTATGTTCACTAATGAGAGAGGTAGATTTCTACACATTAGAAATGTCATGAGAAATGGGAACAGTGCATGGAAATGGTGTTTCAAGAGAATGTTTAAGGAGCCATGATCCTATTGAATGGTAGAAGGGGATCAAAGGGCTAAATGGTCAATTCCTGCTCCTTTTATAAAAATAATAATCTTTATTGTCACAAGTAGGCTTACATTCACGCTGCAATGAAGTTACTGTGAAAAGCCCTTAGTCGCCACATTCCGGCATCTGTTCGGGTAAACAGAGGGAGAATTCAGAATATCCAATTCACCGAACAGCATGTCTTCCAGGACTAGTGGGAGGAAACTGGAACACCCAGAGGAAACGCACACAGACACAGGGAGAACGTGCTGATTCCGCACAACCAGTGACCTAATCCGGGAATCGAACCCGGGACCCTGGCGCTGTGAAGCGACATGCTAACCACTTCTCATGTTCTTACATTTTGACTGATTATGTTGGACATGGATCTTTGAATATACATTGCCCGATGTTGTCAGTCATGGGGTCTGGGAATACGCTCCGAACAATTATGTTGTGAGTGGGTTTGTGAATGTACAGTGACTGATTTTGTTGGGCATTATTTTAAGATTGAGCCATTTTGGGGACCTGTAGAATTATTTAGAAACAGTGATTTCGAAGCTGGCTGAAAAATAGAGACTTGCCAAATGTGTTGGTCAGTTGCCCTTGTGCATAAACTGACAGTTGATGTTGGATGAAGGCTAGTGAATTAAAGCTGGGAGTTTCTGTTCCTTGGTCCCATTATGTAGCTGATGTGACAGTGAAACTTCCTATCACATGCCCTGACCCCAAGATTAGAGAGGAAGGTAAGGACTACAACAGATATGTGAATGTGTAACAAGCACGGAGAACAACTGGATTGCTTCGGAAAGACATCAACTCTTGTCATTATTCAACTAATTCAACAATGAAACAGCACGGATGTTCCAGCATTTTCACCAACTGTTCTCTGAATTTCGTCTGGGTCATGCAATAAATGCCAGTGTTTGTGCAGCAGCTCAGGAGCTGGAACATGAATCCCAATTCTTTGATAAAATCTGGCAAGCCAACATATCTGATTCCCATATTCCATATTCGCTCCCAAAGTGAATCCAGTAGAAACAGCGCCCATAACAGGATAAAGTTTGCCGAGATTATGAATAACAAAATTAAAGATTTCCTTCGACTCTTCATCTCTGGGTCACTGGGGCACTCCCCACTGCTGTGAGCCCGCAGTCTCTTGCGGGCTCTGCTGGCCAGTAATACGTGTCTGACAGTTAGAGCATTGAGTAACAGAACCAGAATAAATGGGAGAAAGGGCGTGAGGAATAAATGAAGGAGCTCAAACGCTGACATAATTGGAGAAAATGTATAACCACCACCATGTTCAACACAAAAGTAAGGATAATTTCCTCCCCAATATCTACCTTGTAACATAAAATACCAGAAAATATCCTTCAGAGTGAACAGCACAGTCACTATTCCTAGAACCACAGCTGCTGTTTTCTCAGTGCAATATTTTTCCTTTAGCTTCTGGCAACAAATGGCCACATATCTATCAATTGTGAAAGTGACGGTGAACCAGACAGAACAGTCTGTGACTGCATAAAGCACAACAGCATGGATATTACACACACGGATAGAATTAAGAAAATCCATCAGAGGGAAATGACCTTGATGAGAAATGGGAATCTGCCTCATTATCAGATCAATGATAACAACCAATAAATCCGCCGACGCCATAGCAACCAGGTAACGTGTGACACATTTGGAGAGACCACATTTTCCCTGAGAGAGGATTATAATCGCCAGTAGGTTCACTGTGAAGAAGGGAAATAAACAGGAAAATATTAGATCTAAGTAAGAGGAGCTGAGAATGTGCTCTTTTTTCTAATTGGCGCTTTATCCAACTGTGAAGCAAATGCCTAATCACATTCTCCACATTAAAACAGCGAAGGATAGCAATATCCTGTGATCATAACTCATTCAAAGTGTGTGTGGTTTCGGAACTACCAAAGGGCCCATTTATCAATTTACTGAAGTCCAGTAATGCTCAACAGTAGAAATAATTTTGAGGCTTAATGTAGTGTTTGTACATATGTACTGAACTCCAAGAAGAAAGAACTGGAAAAGAAACAGAGCAGATAACAGGACTGGGTATGAAACAACATGCCCTTGCACTGCTTTGCAGACAGCGTCTGCAATATCTTGGCAGGAAGTGGAGAATACTGTCATTCACCAGAAGGATAACGTGCACAGTCAGTATACCCACATGGTAATCAGAACCTCAAAAGGGAAGATAACATTATGGGCTATTCCAGAGGAGTGGTAAACTCTTTGACTCTTAAATAATAGTCAGCGCATTTGTTACCGAATTAAGAGAATAGCATGTTATTTGACCAGAGTGGTGCTGAGAGGTTAGAAAAGAGCAAAGGCAGGATAAGAGATCAGGAGATGGGTTTGGATGAAAGGAGTTGAAAGGGAGGTGAGATCAGAATAGGGAGAGATAAAATAATCATGGCTTGGTGTAAGGCAGTCACAAAGACGTGAGGAGAAGAAAGAAATGAAATAAAGGAGGAATATGAAGAAAATGTAATGAAATATTGTGGTGATGAAGATGGTTTTGATGAGATCATTCTTTTCTTTGTGCTCCATCTTAATCTGTATGTTTTCTCCAATATCACTGAGATTTAGTTGGATTTACATGGGCATGGTCATTTCAAAAATTAATTCATGAGATGTGGTCGTCACTGGCAGCGTCAGCATTTATTGCCCACCCCTATCTGCTCTTGAAGTGAGTGGCTCACATGGCCATTTCAGTGGGTTGGTTACGAGCCAACAGCATTGCTGTGGATCTGGAGTCACATGTAGGCCAGACCGGGTAAAGATGGCAGATTCCCTTCCCTAGAGGGCATTAGTGAACCAGATGGGTTATTGAAACAATCGGCAATGGTTTCATGGTGATCATTAGACTTAATTCAAGATTTTTATTCAACTCAAATTTCACCATCTGCCATGGTGTGATTTGAACCTGGGTCACCAGGTGCCACCAGATTACTAATCCAGTAATAATCACTACATCACCACCTCCCTCTATGGAGCAAAAGGAAACACTTCCAAAGATGGGAAATGGTTGGACCACTTCCCTAAATATATGGATAATAGGGGAGAACATGGCCAGGGAAAAAAAACAAAGAGATCCGGAGTGAAGTCACTATAGAATTACAAAGGGTAATGGGAATTGCAACATAAAATTATCAAGGAGCAAAAAACAAATTGATGCATTTCTAAAATGGATGTATGTTGGGATTGGAATAGAATAACTAAAGAATGGTCAAGATAGAGCCTCAGGCAGCCATAATGATGGTAGGAAGACAATAATATAATGGTAATCATAGAATCATAGAAACTCTACAGTGCAGGAGGCCATTCAGCCCATCGAATCTGCACCGAACCTCTGCAAGAGCACCCTACCTAGGCCCACACCTCCACCCTATCCAGCAACCTCACCAAAACTTTTTATGCACTAAGAGGCAATTCAGAGAAAATCCACGCAGACATGGGAGAAAGTGCAAACTCCACACAGTCACCCAAGGTCGGAATTGAACCCTGGTCCCTGGCGCTGTGAGGTAGCACTTCAAACCACTGTGCCACATGCCGTCCCACAAATATTTGCGTGGGTTTCCTCCGGGTGCTCTTGTTTCCTCCAACAGTCCAAAGATGTGCAGGTTAGGTAGATTGGCCATGCTAAAATTGCTCTAAAAGTGAGTACAAAAAAAGGTTAGTTGGAGTTAAGGAATAGTGTGGGGCCTGAGTGGAGTACTGCTTCAGAGGGTCAGTGCAAACTCAGTGGACCAAACGGACTCCATGATTCTATAATTACTTATTAATGAGCAAGATGCCAAAACTAATGTTTCGGGGACATATTTTTTCACTATGGCAACGATGGAGCATTGATTTAATTAATGAATATGGAATTAAATCTCATTAGTCAGTGCAGGCTTGTGGGGCCGGAGGGCATGTTCCTGTGCTGTAACCTTCTTTGTTCTTTGTAATAGTGATCTTGAAACTTCAAAATTGTACCGTCAATAATGTGAGGTTAAATAATGCGTCTCCTGGAAGCACGGTATACTGTAGTCACTGACGATCCCTGGGAGTCCTCAATATTGACGACATATCCAATGTAGTCTTATGGCATCAAATCAAACATGGGCAAAGGTATCTCATGCAGATTGCCACCTACTGCCCACACCCCCTCAGTTGATAATCACACCTCCTCATCTTGGAAGAAGAGCTGAGGATCCGAATCAACTGAATGTGCTCTGTATGGGGGATCTCAATGTGTAGCACCAAGAGTGGCTCGGTAGTATCACTAGTGAGTCCTGAAGGACATAATCCTGAGATCGGCTCCTCGCAGGTGGTAAGACAACCAACAAGAGGGAAAAACATAATTGATCATCCTCAACAATTGAACTGTCCAGGATGCATCTGCACATGGCAGATATATGTTTGTGACCACTGTTGTTGGAGGGGTGATGGTGGTGGTGGTGGGGGGGGGGGGGGGGGGGGGGTGCCGCTGGTAAACAACTGGCTGGAAGAAAATGAGGCCCAAACATTTTCATAGAATCATAGAATTTCGACAGAACAAATGTGGCACATCAAATTTGCCAGAGAACCTTACCTAGGCCCATTCCCATCCTATCCCCGTCTTTCGACCATTGGAGGAAACCGGAGCACCTGTATTAAACCCAAGCAGATGTGTGGAGAACGCACAAACTTCACAGTCACCCGAGGCCGCAATTGAGCCTGGGCCACTATCACTGTGAGGCAGCAGTGCTAACCACTGTGCCACCGTGCCACCCCTATGCTAAAGGGTGGATGTTAAAAACATGTCAGTGCAATAAATAAGGCAAAAGCATTTGCAAATATCTTTGGATAGAAGCGCTGAGTGGATGATCCATCTCATCTTCATCATGAGGCTCTCTGCATCCCAGACGGCAATATTCAGCCAATGTGATTCACTCCATATGACATGAAGAAACAGATGGAGGTACTGGATACAGCAAAGACTGAAAACCTTTCCTGCACACCGGGTGCAGATGGCAGGCTGGTGCTCCAGAAGGACATGCCCACAGAACCTTTAGGGAGCAATTATTCCCATCTCATGGAAGGATGTGTCATCTATTCTGATTAACTACAGGAAAACCTTCCTGATATCTAGCACCTGATGGTGGCTCAGCCCCTTTTATCAGATTCCCACAATGGGAAGTATGTCCTGACCCATAGGAAGCAATTTCCTCTCATGCTCCCATCAGCACAGCTTCAGGCTACTACCAAGTGTTGCAGACTCCTGCAGAGCATTCGCTGCCCGATAGTGGGTCAAAGCTGTTAGTTACTGTGGATTCTCATTGGAAAAAATGATGGCAAAAAGACACACTATGGGTGCCTCCCTCCCAGTCAAAAAACAAAACAAAACAATGTTGCCACAGTGATTAACACTGCTGCAGCATGGCACCAGGTTTGTGTCCGGTCTCAGGTGACTGACTGAGTGGCGTTTGCACATTCTCCCCGTGTCAGCATGGGTTTCCTCCAGGTTCTCCAGTTTCCTCCCACGTTCCAAATATGTGCAAGTTAGGTGGATTGGCCGTGATAAATTGACCCTTAGTGTCCAAAGATGTGTAAATTATGTGGATTACGGGGTTATCGGGATGGCACTAGGTAGGAAGCGCTTTCGGTGGGCCAATGGGCCAAAAGGCCTCCTTCTGCACTGTTGAGAATTTAATGACACCCTCTCATCACGTTACAGAAACTGCTCCAGCCAATATTGGGCCTACTGTGTTGGACACGGGATGTTATATGGGGCAGATACATATTTTGGTCTTGATTATATGATTGGACATCTAGATAATGAGTTTTGTTCCATTAATTCATGGGACGTGGGCATCACCGGCTGGGCCAGTATTTATTGCATATTCCTAATTGCCCCTGAACTGAGAGGCTTGCTGATCCATTTCAGAGGGGCAGTTCAGAGTCAGCCAATTTGCCGTTTCGCTGACATACATGCTGAATTGCTTCCCCTTTTATCAACTTGTTGCATCTTCGCAGGTTTCTAAAATACTCCAAATTCTCAGGCTTGCGACTGTTTTTAACATGATAGAACTCTCCCTTTAGTCAAAAACTATCCTTAACCTGCTGAGTGAATCATGGACGAGACCTTCTTACTGAGTTCATAGGCAGGATTCTCTGTCCCGCCTTCCCGTTTTCTGCACGGTGCACCTGAAAAGATACATTTAGTCTCCATTGGCGAGGAGATAGGTAGAAACAATAAGCGGGATTCTCCATCCAGCGATGCCAGAATTCCATATCCCGATTGGGCGGAGAATCAAAGGTCAGCCAAACATCCAGATCGGCAGTGGGCTCCCAGCGGAACGCCATTCTCTGGCGCCTCGATAGCAGCCTGAATGCAATTCATGCCCCATGCTGGTGTGGGCATGCAAATTGAACTGTCATAGCCATTAGAATTATCAAATCCCTGCAGTACAGAAGGAGACCATTCGACACATTGAGTCTGTACTGACCCTCTGAAAGAATACTCCTCCTATCACCGTAACTGCACCTAACCTTCGCCTCGCTGGGCACTAAGGGGCAATTTAGCATGGCCAATCACCTAACCTTCACATGATTGAACTGCGGGAGGAAGCCACAGCACTGGAGGAAACCCATGCAGACACGGGCAGAAAGTGCAAACAGACAGTTACCAAAGGCTGGAATCGAACTCGGGTCCCCAGAGCTATGAGGCAGCAGGGCTAACCACAGTGCCACTGTGCCGCCCCTCTGAATCACCCTCCATTCAGAGGTCAGTAGAGCAAGGTTTCAATGATTCATTCCCCAGCTATGTCCAAAGCAGCTATCCGGGTCCCATTTACTTATTAATGTCAAAGCCTAACATAGGAGCAGGACAAGGCCATTCAGTCCATCGAGCCTGCTTCGCCATTCATTACAATGAATCGGCTGATCGGAGACTTCAATGCCTTATGCCCACATAATCCCCATAACTCTTTATGTTATTGCTAATCAGAAATCTATCAACCTCTGCTTCAATCACGCACAATGAGCTTCCATGGCCCTCTGCGATCGAGAATTCCAAAGATTCAAAATGTTTTGTCCAAGAAATATGTTCTCATCTCGGTCCGAAGTGGCATCCTCCTTATTTTGAGTTTGTGTCCCTGGTTCTAGACTCCCCACCCAGGGGAAACATCTTACCTGCACCTACCCTGTCTATTCCTTTAAGTGTCAGTGGTAGGGAAATTACTGGAGAGAATTCTTCGAGACAGGATCTACTCCCATTTGGAAGAAAATGGACGTATTGGCGAGAGGCAGCACAGTTTTGTGAAGGGGAGGTTGTCTCTCACTAACTTGATAGAGTTTTTTGAAGAGGTCACAAAGATGATTAATGCAGGTAGGGCAGTGAATGTTGTCTATATGGACTTCAGTAAGGCCTTTGACAAGGTCCCTCATGGCAGACTGGTACAAAAGGTGAAGTCTCCCAGGATTAGGGGTAAGCTGGCAAGATGGATACAGAACTGGCTAGGTCATAGAAGGCAGAGAGTGGCAATGGAAGGGTGTTTTTCTGATTGGAGGGCTGTGACTAGTGGTGTTCCGCAGGGGTCAGTGCTGAGACCATTGCTGATCGTAGTATATACAAATGATTTGGAGGAAAATTGTAACTGGTTGATTAGTAAGTTTGCAGACGACACAAATGTTGGTGGAATTGCGGATAGCGATGAGGACTGTCAGAGGATACAGGACGATTTAGATCGTTTGGGGACTTGGGTGGAAAGATGGCAGATGGAGTTTAATCGGGAGAAATGTGAGGTAATACATTTTGGAAGGTCTAATGCAGGTAGGGAATATACAGTGAATGATAGAACCCTCAAGAGTATTGTCTTGGTGTACAGGTCCATAGGTCACTGAAAGGGGCAACACAGGTGGAGAAGGTAGTCAAGTAGGCATACAGCATGCTTGCCTTCATTTGCAGGGCATTGAGTATAAAAATTGGCAAGTCACGTTGCAGCTAGAACATAGAAACATAGAACAGTACAGCACAGAACAGGCCCTTCGGCCCTCGATGTTGTGCCGAGCAATGATCACCCTACTTAAACCCACGTAACCCGTATACCCGTAACCCAACAATCCCCCCCCCAATTAACCTTACACTACGGGCAATTTAGCATGGCCAATCCACCTAACCTGCACATCTTTGGACTGTGGGAGGAAACCGGAGCACCCGGAGGAAACCCACGCACACACGGGGAGGACGTGCAGACTCCACACAGACAGTGACCCAGCCGGGAATCGAACCTGGGACGCTGGAGCTGTGAAGCATTGATGCTAACCACCATGCTACCGTGAGGCTGTATAGAACCAACCTTATTTAGGCCACACTTGGAGTATAGTGTTCAATTCTGGTAGCCAGACTACCAGAAGGATGTGGGGGCTTTAGAGAGGGTGCAGAAGAGATTTACCAGGATGTTGCCTGGTATGGAGGGCATTAGCTATGAGGAGCGGTTTAATAAACTCGGTTTGTTCTCACTGGAATGAGGTTGAGGGGCGACCTGATAGAGGTCTACAAAATTATGAGGGGCATAGACAGAGTGGATATTCAGAGGCTTTTTCCCAGGGTAGAGGGGTCAATTACTCGGGGGCATAGCTTTAAGGTGTGAGGGGCAAGTTTTAGAGGAGATGTACGAGGCAAGATTTTTACACAGAGGCTTGTGGGTGTCTGGAACTCGCTGCCGGAGGAGGTAGTGGAAGCAGAGACGATAGTGACATTTAAGGGGCATCTTGACAAATACATCAATAACAACATAAGAACATAAGAACTAGGAGCAGGAGTAGGCCATCTGGCCCCTCGAGCCTGCTCCGCCATTCAATTAGATCATGGCTGATCTTTTGTGGACTCAGCTCCACTTTCCGACCCGAACAACATAACCCTTAATCCCTTTATTCTTCAAAAAACTATCTATCTTTACCTTAAAAACATGTAATGAAGGAGCCTCAACTGCTTCACTGGGCAAGGAATTCCATAGATTCACAACCCTATGGGTGAAGAAGTTCCTCCTAAACTCAGTCCTAAATCTACTTCCCCTTATTTTGAAGCTATGTCCCCTAGTTCTGCTGTCACCCGCCAGTGGAAACAACCTGCCCGCATCTATCCTATCTATTCCCTTCATAATTTTAAATGTTTCTATAAGATCCCCCCTCATCCTTCTAAATTCCAACGAGTACAGTCCCAGTCTACTCAACCTCTCCTCATAATCCAACCCCTTCAGCTCTGGGATTAACCTAGTGAATCTCCTCTGCACACCCTCCAGCGCCAGTACGTCCTTTCTCAAGTAAGGAGACCAAAACTGAACACAATACTCCAGGTGTGGCCGCACTAACACCTTATACAATTGCAACATAACCTCCCTAGTCTTAAACTCCATCCCTCTAGCAATGAAGGACAAAATTCCATTTGCCTTCTTAATCACCTGTTGCACTTGTAAACAAACCTTGTGTGACTCATGCACTAGCACACCCAAGTCTCTCTGAACAGCGGCATGCTTTAATATTTTATCGTTTAAATAATAATCCCGTTTGCTGTTATTCCTACCAAAATGGATAACCTCACATTTGTCAACATTGTATTCCATCTGCCAGACCCTAGCCCATTCACTTAACCTATCCAAATCCCTCTGCAGACTTCCAGTATCCTCTGCACTTTTCGCTTTACCACTCATCTTAGTGTCATCTGCAAACTTGGACACATTGCCCTTGGTCCCCAACTCAAAATCATCTATGTAAATTGTGAACAATTGTGGGCCCAACACAGATCCCTGAGGGACACCACTAGCTACTGATTGCCAACCAGAGAAACACCCATTTATCCCAACTCTTTGCTTTCTATTAATTAACTAATCCTCTATCCATGCTACTACTTTACCTTAATGCCATGCATCTTTATCTTATGCAGCAACCTTTTGTGTGGCACCTTGTCAAAGGCTTTCTGAAATCCAGATATACCACATCCATCGGCTCCCCGTTATCTACTGCACTGGTAATATCCTCAAAAAATTCCACTAAATTAGTTAGGCATGACCTGCCCTTTACGAACCCATGCTGCGTCTGTCCAATGGGACAATTTCTATCCAGATGCCTCGCAATTTCTTCCTTGATGATAGATTCCAGCATCTTCCCTACTACCGAAGTTAAGCTCACTGGCCTATAATTTTCTGCTTTCTGCCTACCTCCTTTTTTAAACAGTGGTGTCACGTTTGCTAATTTCCAATCCACCGGGACCACCCCAGAGTCTAGTGAATTTCGGTAAATTATCACTAGTGCATCTGCAATTTCCCTAGCCATCTCTTTTAGCACTCTGGGATGCATTCCATCAGGGCCAGGAGACTTGTCTACCTTTAGCCCCATTAGCTTGCCCATCACTCCCTCCTTAGTGATAACAATCCTCTCAAGTTCCTGTCATAGCCTCATTTCTATCAGTCGCTGGCATGTTATTTGTGTCTTCCACTGTGAAGACCGACCCAAAAAACCTGTTCAGTTCCTCAGCCATTTCCTCATTTCCCATTATTAAAACTCCCTTCTCATCCTCTAAAGGACCAATATTTACCTTAGCCACTCTTTTTTGTCTTATATATTTGTAAAAACTTTTACTGTCTGTTTTTATATTCTGAGCAAGTTTACTCTCATACTCTATCTTACTCTTCTTTATAGCTTTTTTAGTAGCTTTCTGTTGCCCCCTAAAGATTTCCCAGTCCTCTAATCTCCCAGCAATCTTTGCCACTTTATATGCTTTTTCCTTCAATTTGATACTCTCCCTTATTTCCTGAGATATCCACGGTCGATTTTCCCGCTTTCTTCCGTCCATCCTTTTTTTTGGTATAAACCTTTGCTGAGCACTGTGAAAAATCGCTTGGAAGGTTCTCCACTGTTCCTCAACTGTTCCGCCATAAAGTCTGAGCTCCCAGTCTACCTTAGCTAGTTCTTCTCTCATCCCCTTGTAATTTCCTTTGTTTAAACACAAAACACTAGTATTTGATTTTACTTTCTCACCCTCCATCTGTATTTTAAATTCCACCATATTGTGATCGCTCCTTCCGAGATGGGAATAGAGGGATACGGACCCAGGAAGTGTAGAAGATTTTAGTTTAGACTGGCAGTATGGTCGGCACAGGCTTGGAGGGCCCAAGGGCCAGTGCTGTACTTTAAAAAAAAGTTTTTTGTAGGTTTCAATGTGAACACCGCTCATTCTTCAAAACTCTGTAGAATACTGGCCCAGTTTGCCCAATGTCTCTTCATTAAACAGTCTCCCCATCCCTGGAAGTCTGGTGAACCTTTGTTCCACTCCCCGTATGGTCAGACTACCTTTCTGAGGTAAGCGGACCAAAACTGCACCCTATGCTCCCGGTGCTGACGAACAAAACTTGTACACAATTGAAGCAAGACCTCACTACCATACTCAATCCCTCTTGCAATAAAGGCTAACATTCCATTTGTGTCCTGAATACTCAGCTGGCTTTGTTTAAAAAAGCAAACTTAAACACTGTAGTATCTGGTCTGCATTTTTTTAACAATGTGTGAGACACATTTTGCCAGCTGTTTCCAACACAACCAAACCATCTTCAATCAGCAATCATTCACTGGCCTGTGGACAACACAAACGGTTCATCTCCTATCATTGACCTCTGTCCATCAAAATGTGTCTGTTTCAGCTCAAACGCCAACGGCCAATAAGCGTTGGTAGTGTCCCTTTACCAGACTGTGTCAAAGGCAATATTCCTGACTCCATTCACAGGTCCAGAAAATATCTGTGTCTCAAATATTTTCCCGTGACCAACGCAATCTGTCAGTGTGAATTCATAGCCCCACACCCAACACAACTGATCAGATGAATAATGACTGATTGGTTACTTTGGGTATGGGTTAGTGAACTTTGATGGACCATTTGAGTGGCACATTTGCTGGAGAATTCCAGCTGCAAGTTTGTAAACTAAATAAACTAAATCAATAAACCATGGGATAAATTTAAAAGGCAGTTCCTTAAAGTGATGCTGCATCAATGTGGACAGAATCTCAAAGGAAACTAGAAACATCAAAACAAAATGTAATTAAATGGGTCAATACGCACCCCAGTCCCCAGGGTGCTCACTGGGCAGGACTCCAAGTTTGTAATGGGCATACCCTGCTGATAAAAAGATGACCTATTTGTTGAATTCACCAGCCAATGCGAAAAAACTTTTTTCAGTTTACAGTCACTGCATTGTTTGCAAACTTTCAAATCAAATCATTTGTGGGCTTTGAGCATCAATGAAATCTGAGCAATGGTGTTGAACGCAGGACTGTGAATTCACACTGACATTGAGTTATGTATGCGTCAGTGGATGGTGACTGACCATTTGTGTTTTGCAGGGAGTGGTGAATGCAGAGAGACGGGTGAATGTGGGATAATGGATCCTGGTGGGCATGGCCTAAAAAACACAGATTTCTTTGCATCGTAATATGGGTTGGTGAAAATAGGCTGTGTCATTGCATCAATGTAAGTCAGAAATTGAAGACTGACTGTCCTTGTGTTGGTCTTGGACTCCTGAATGCAGTCTGGTCATGGGCCACCAAGTGCTGCCTAACTGAATGTGTTGGCAATTAGGCGGTGAATGTAAAGGGATAACACATATATATATATTATATATGTACATATATTCTTTCAGGGGATTCCCATTCCTAATTGCCTTGAACTGATCTTCCTAAGTCATTGAAGAGAACAGCTAAGAGTTAAGCAAATTGCTGTGGGTCTGGAGTCATATGCAGGCCAGACCAGGTAAGGACGGTAGATTTCATTCCTGAAAGGGTATTAGTGAACCAGATGGATTTTTAAAAATGACAATTGATGATAGTTGCATGGTCACCATCACTGAGACTGCCTTTGTATTCCAGATTTATTTATGGAATGTAAAATCCATCAGGTACCATGGTGGGATTTGAACCCTAGAGTAGTAGAGCACAGGAGCAGGAATAAGCAATTCAGTACCTGAAGCGCTCCGCCATTCAGTATGATCATGGCTGATCTAATCTCAGCCTCATAGCCACCTTCCTGCCAGCTTCCCATATTATTCATGCTGCTACTAATTAAAAATGTATCTAGGGTCAGTGCATGGGCTGTATAGCCTCCCTCTACATTGTAGGGATTCTATGGTTCTATCTTCTCTTTAAATTTACTTCGTGTTCCACCTTCAACCGCACTCTGGGGTAGCGAATTCCAACAATTCACAACCCTTTGAACATAGAACATATAACATAGAACATTACAGCGCAGTACAGGCCCTTCTGCCCTCGATGTTGCGCCGTCCTGTGAAACCCCTCTAAAGTCCCTCTACACTATTCCCTTATCGTCCATATGTCTATCCAATGACGATTTGAATGCGTTTAGTGTTGGAGAGTCCACTACTGTTGCAACCAGGGAATTCCAGGCCCTTACTACTCTCTGAGTAAAGAACCTACCTCTGACATCTGTCCTATATCTATCTCCCCTCAATTTAAAGCTATGTCCCCTCGTGCTGGACATCACCATCTGAGGAAAAAGATGGTGTCCACCCTATCTAATCCTCTGATCATCTTGTATGCCTCAATTAAGTCACCTCTTAACCTTCTTCTCTAACGAAAACAGCCTCAAGTCCTTCAGCCTTTCCTCATATGATCTTGCCTCCATACCAGGCAACATACTTGTAAATCGCCTCTGTACCCTTTCCAATGCTTCGACATCCTTCCTATAATGTGGCGACCAGAACTGCACGCAATACTCCAAATGCGGCCGCACCAGAGTTTTGTACAACTGCAACATGACCTCAATGATCCGAAACTCAATTCTTCTACCAATAAAAGCTAACACGCCGTACGCTTTCTTAACAACCCTCTCAACCTGGGTGGCAACTTTCAGGGATCTATGGACATGGACACCGAGATCTCTCTGCTCGTCCACACTACCAAGAATCTTACCATTAGCCCAGTACTCTGTCTTCCCGTTATTCCTTCCAAAATGAATCACCTCACACTTTTCTGCATTAAACTCCATTTGCCACCTGTCAGCCTAGCTCTGCAACTTATCTATGTCCCTCTGTAAATTGTGACATCCTTCTGCACTGTCCAAAACTCCACCGGTTTTCGTGTCATCTGCAAATTTACTCACCCTTCCTTCTACGCCCTCCTCCAAGTCAATTATAAAAATGACAAACAGCAGCGGCCCCAAAACAGATCCTGTGGTACACCACCAGTAACTGGACACCAGTCAGAGCATTTCTCATCAACCACCACCCTTTGTCTTCTATCAGCTAGCCAATTTCTAATCCAAACTGCTAAATCACCCTGAATCCCATGCCTCTGTATTTTCTGCAATAGCCTACCGTGGGGAACCTTATCAAACGCTTTACTGAAAGCCATATACACCACATCAACTGCTTTACCGTCATCCACCTGTTTGGTCACCTTCTCAAAGAACTCAATGAGGTTTGTAAGACATGACATACCCTTCACAAACCCATGTTGACTATCTCTAATCAAATTATTCCTTTACAGCTGATTATCAATCCTATTGAGTGAAATAATTCCTCCTTATTTCTGTTTTAAATCTGCAACCCCTTGACCTAAATGTGTGGCCTCTCGTATACCCTCTCAATGCTCTTTAGTATCTTATATACCTCAATTAGATCTCCTCTCATTCCTCATTCTTATCTCCAGCAAGTATAGGCCTAAACTGCTCAATCTCTCTTCATCACCCTTCATCCCTTGAATCAATCTAGTGAACATTCTCTGAACTGCCTCTAATGCATTTACATCCCTCCTCAAATAAGGGGACCAAAACTGTACACAGTACTCCAGGTGCGGTCTCACCAATGCCTAGTACAGTTGCAACAATAATGCCCTACTTTTATACTCTATGCCATTAGCCATGAATGCCAAATTTCCATTTGCCTTCTTTATTACCTGGTGCACCTACTAACTTTCTGAGATTCATGCACGAGGGCATCCAGATCCCTCTGTACCAAATCACTCTGAAGTTTCTTTCCATTTAGTTAATAAGTTTCTTTTTTATTCTTCAACCAAAATGGATAACTCATACTTATTCACATTAACACCATCTGCCAAATTATGACCCACTCACTGAACCTATCTACATCCATTTGTAAATTTCTTCTTTCCTCATTGCAACTTACCATGCTACCTTTTTTAGTGTAATCTTGCAGATTTGGCGCTAGTACTTTCTATCCCTGCATCAATGTCATGAATACATATTGTAAATAGTTGGGGCTTGATGACCGAACCCCATTAGTTACATCTTGCCAACCAGAAAAAGACCCATTTATCCCGACTCTCTGCTTTCTGTCAGTTAGCTAATCCCCTATCCCAATTAATAAATTACCTCATATTCCATGTAAATTTACAACACTTTACAAATGTGCAACACTTTACAAATGCATTCTAGAAGTCCATACATACAGGAAGTCCATTATCCACTTGGCTTGTTACATCTTTGAAGAACTTCAGCAAGTTAGTCAAACTCTATTTACCCTTCGTAAAACTGCTAACTGATGGATTGCATTTTGACTTTTTAAATGTCCTGATATAAATGTTCCTTAATAATGGATTCTAACAATTTCCCAATGACAGACGTTCAACTAATTGGACTATAGTTTCCTACTTTCTGCCTCCCTATCCTTTTGAATAAGTATGTTACATTAGCATTTTTCCAATCCACTGGAGCCTTTGCTGCATCCAGAGAATTTTGGAATATAACCAATGGATTCACTATCTCCATTGCCCTGTCTTTATGATCCTGGGATGCAGGCCACCAGGCCTTGGGAACTTGCTGGCCTTCAATCCCAACAGATGGCCCAGTTCTTTTTAATGTATCGATGATGATTGTTCTAAGTTCCTCCCTTTCAATTACCTCTGTCGTGCCTATTACTATTGGAATAGTTCTAGTCTCCTCCATGATAAAAACTGAGATGAAAAATTGATTTAGTGTCTCTGCTATTTTTGTGTTGCCCATTATTAACTCCCAGCTTTGTCCTCTAAGGCAGTGCATCTCAAACTATCTGATGTGGCGTACCGGCAGTTTTTTTTTTCAATGTGCCAGGGACCGGTGAGCGAAACAAGCCAATTCAGGATTACTGTCTCTTTCTTTTCTGGAAACACTCCAAGTACCGGCAGACGATGGCTCGCGTACCGGCTCCGGTACGCGTACCACACTTTGAGAAGCACTGCTCTAAGGGACCAATGTTGGCTTTAAGTACTCTCTTCCTTTTTATATACTTATGTAACGTTTTTCAATCCATTTTTATATTGACCTGGGCATCTGGATTACTAGACAAGCGACATGACCAGTATAGTAACTTTGGCCCATTCTAAGTAAATATCTGCCAATGAAGGTGTGCTCGTGACTGTAGAATGAATAATAAGCCGCATATACACCGAAAAAAGATAATTGGTGAAGGTAGAATGATAGATATTTCCAACAAGGCATCAGCCCGCATTTTCACAGACAAAAAAAAATCTCCGACTGGTCAGCTCAAATCATAAGAGGAAGGTGATATCTGGGGATTCCTGGTTCCATTCAGGTAGATGTGGTTGTGCAGACTGTTCAACAAGAACCCACAATTAGGGACGATGATCAGGACAGCCATAGATAAGTGTCTGGGTAGCAAACACTGGAGAACAGTTATATTGTGGTATGTGGTTTGGAAAGACATCAACTCTTCTCATTATTCAAATCACTCAACGATGAACAAAAAACAATATTTTCACTGTTTTCTTCCACTCATCTCTGAATTTAATCTGGGTGATGGCATACACTCCAATGTGTGTGCAGCAACTCAGGAGCTGGAGCATGACTCCTATTTCTTTGAAAAAGTGGGGTAGTACCACAGAATTGTACCCCATAAGAAACATTCGATCAAATACTGCGTCCAACAGAAAAAACGCCCACATCAGTATGAAGTGCCATGAGATAGCGAATAGCAGAATGAGGGCTTTCTTTCGGCTCCTGGCCTCTGGATCAATGGAAGTCTCCCCACTGCTCTGAGTGCGGAGTCCCTTGCAGTTTCTGCTGGTCACCAAAATGTGTCTGACAGTTAAAGCATTTATCAGCGGAATCAGAAGAAATGGGATCACGGGATTGAGGATAAAATGAAGGAACTCAAATGCTATAACTAGTGAAAAGACCAGATTAGGTCGGAAGTAACAATAATAAGGATAATTTTCCACGAAATAATAACCTGATAATATAAAGTACCAGTAACTATTCTTTAATATACATAGCAGTGTCACTGTTCCTAGAACCACAGCCGCAGTTTTCTCGGTGCAATATGTAACTTTCAGCTTCTGGCAACAAATGGCCACAGATCGATCAAAGGTGAAAGTGACGGTGAACCAGACAGAACAGTCAATGGCTGAATAAAGCAGGATGGCATGGAAATTACACACATTGATGGGATATAGAAAAATATAAAACAGATCAGTGTACCAACTATAAACACTGGGGATCTGCCTCATTATCACATCAAGGATAGTAACCAATAAATCCGCTGCTGCTTTGGCAAGCAGGTAACGAGTGACACATTTGGAGAGACCACAATTTCCCCGAGAAAGGACCACAAGTGTCAGAACATTCACTGCAAAGAAGGGAAATAGACAGGGAAATGTTAGATCCAAGTAAGAGCAGAAATTGTTTGCTTTAATGACTGCTGAACATTTTAATTATTAAGACAGCAAAGAATTGCAATTTGCTGGAATGAAATCTCATTTAGAGTAGGAATGTTTGAGGCCTGTAAAGTGGCGAAGAACTGGTTCATCCCTTTTCTGAACTCCAGTAATGATCACCATTATCAGTGGAGATATTTGTGAAGCAGAATATGATGTGTGGACTCTGGCAGTGTACTCCGAAAAGTGAAAACTCACATACGAGAGAATAAGTTAACAGGGCTGTGTCCAAGAGGGCATTAACGTCCTTGCACTATAACCCAGTTTGGAACACCATGGAAGGAAGTGAAGAATGGTGATGTACCAGAAGCATAACATACAACATATACTATATTCCCATAATAATCCTACATTGAAGAGGGAAGATAAAATGAGTGGTTATGGAGAAGTAATGGTAGACTCTGCTACTCTCCAATAATGGGCAGCACATCACTGCAATTTGGGGAAAGCACATTTTGATTCAAACAGTGTGGTCTCATCAGGGGCCTGAGAAGAGGGGCAAAGGTTGGAGTAGGGAGGAAAAGATTGGCTCGGTTAACAGAGACAGACAGGAAGAGAGATGTTCGGAAGAGATAAGATGAGAAAGGATTAGAAAAAGGGATAATGAGATTTAAGGGAGGGGAAATGATATGAGCAGAAGGAAAGAAATGGAAAAGGTGAAGAAAAATTGAGAGTGTGTGGGTAAAAGAATATGCAAATTAAATGAAAAAGATTTATATTCGGAATATTCTGCTGGTAGAAATGACCTTGAGTGTGTTCATTGATTATTTCCCACCATCCTACAATTCCATGCTGCATGTTTTGCTGCTGAAACATTATTGAGACTCAGTTGGATAAACAAGAACCTCTCTCTGTCACTCAAGGAGCCACATCCAAAGATGGGAAACGTTTGGATCATTCCACTGAGAATATGGACATCAGAAGAAAGTGTAATGTTGTTAATTATTAAGGGATTAGCATTGGAGTCAAATAGAATTATGAAGGCAAAGGGCCAGTAGGAAGTAAAATGAACATATTACTTAAAGGAAGTCTCTTTTGTGTTGAAAATACGGAATGCCTGACTTGAATGCGGCCAGTGAGACAGGAACACAAGAATTAGGAGGAGGCCATTCAGCTCATTATGGCTGCTCCACAATTCATTAACACCATGGCAGATCCCACTGCAGCCTCAACTCCAGTATCTTGTCAGTCTTCCATAATCCTTGACTCCTTTGTCGATGAAGAACTGTTAACTCAGCCTTGAATATATTCAAAGACCCAGCTTCCATGGGGGGACAGAATTCTGCCGACCAATGATTTTCACAGGGGGGTTTTCACAGTAACTTCACTGAAGCCTACTTGTGACAATAAGTGATTTTTACTATTATTATTATCCTTTGAGAGAAGAAAAACATCACCTCTTTTCCATCTGAAGTGGGGGCCCATAATTTTGAACTTTCTTGTCTCTGAGTTCTAAACTCCTTCACAAAGGGAGACATACTCCTATAGTCCACACAATACAGTGCCCTCACAATCTTATGGCTGACAATAATATCAATTCTCATTTCTTTAAACTCCAATAGGTATATGCCCAGCCCACTCAATTACTTCCTCATTTGAATTGGGATGGCATTCTATGAACTGCTTACGATGCTGTTACGACACCGTGGCCTAGTTTGTGGTCAATTCCAACCCCACTTGACCTGGAGTTACAACACAGATGAAGTTAGATTTTATTTAAAATACGCAAAGTCCTTGGTTGAGCCCAATAAACTACAGTCACAAGGTTTGTAACTTTCACACAAGTAACCTTTTATGATGGACAGTATTATAATTAAACTGACATAAACTGTAACTATCTAATAGCCATTTCCCAACCGCCCTTCCTAACCCTACCCCCACTCTACATACCTACACACCCACACACACACACAGACCATGCAGAGGGGAAAGGGTGGTGGAAAGGGAAACAAAATATTAATAAAAGGAAAAGGGTCTATGATGCTCTGGAATGACTTCCTGTCCATGACTGTTTTTAGTTCAGACTTTTGTTTTGATACTTCCATTCTTCGAGACTTGAGATGGTTTTCACTGGCAAGATTGTCTACTTTCTCTGCAGACGCCGCATCATTTCAAGTTCACAGCAAAGATGTGCCAAGCACACTGCTTTCAGAAAATAGAGCAGTTCTTTAATTTCAGCAGCAAAAGAGAGACAGCGTTCATTTCCTTTCCAAGGTCTAAACACTTCTGCCAAGTCCTCTCAGAAAGAATCATGCTGGAACCAATCATTGACCATTGTCAGACAGCACACTGCCCTTGGCCTCTCTTATCCCAAAGACAAAACTGGGGAACACAGTGTCCTGACAAGCAAGCTGTTTCAGCTTTGAGTCTTCTGCTTAAAGAGACATCCTAATTATTGGTCCATGAACCAAAATAATAAAATAACATAAAAGAAAGGGATCAAAGGAAATAATCAGGAAGGACACTTATATACCACACCCTTAGAAGAATGAAATGTCAATGCAAGGACGTTTCATCACAAGGTATGTGACACAAACCACAAAATAAACATCCACTTATCCCTCCTTTCCCACAACGGAAGTATCCCCAAGTTTCATATCTGCCACGATTCAGCAGTTAAACGCATGACAATGCATCCGCATTATTGCAGTCCATTCCAGGAATGTGCACAATTTCTATGTTGAAAGACTTAAACAATAAACTCCAACAGAACAATCTTGCTTTTCGTGTTTTAAATATTTCCACAAATGCAATCGCATTATGGTCAAGTTTTTCTTATCATGCAGTTCAGAATTTCACTGGTCCAGGAGCAATGCTAAGGTTTCGATCTCAATGGTGGAATACTTCTTTGGCAGAGTCCTCTCTATTCCTAACTCATAATTCTGTAGTAACACTGTGCCCACACCCAGGTCACTGGCATCCATAGCCATTTTAAAGGGTTTGGAAAAATCATGGGTGGCAGCACGGTAGCATGGTGGTTAGCATAAATGCTTCACAGCTCCAGGGTCCCAGGTTCGATTCCCGGCTGGGTTACTGTCTGTGTGGAGTCTGCACGTCCTCCCCGTGTGTGCGTGGGTTTCCTCCGGGTGCTCCGGTTTCCTCCCACAGTCCAAAGATGTGCGGGTTAGGTGGATTGGCCATGCTACATTGCCCGTAGTGTCCTAAAAAGTAAGGTTAAGGGGGGGGCGTTGTTGGGTTACGGGTATAGGGTGGATCCGTGGGTTTGAGTAGGGTGATCATGGCTCGGCACACCACCGAGGGCCGAAGGGCCTGTTCTGTGCTGTACTGTTCTATATCTATATCTATATCTAACACTGGTTCTCTGGCCAATATGGCCCTCAATTTCTCAAAAGCTGTTTGGCATCCTATGGACCACATAATTTTGCTTGTCTCTGCAATACATTGTATGATTCTATGATATGATTAGTCAAAGGTACTGCTATGGTACTAACTTTAGCAACAAATTAGAACAAGCACATGCCGAGGAACTTCATAATCTCCTGTTTTGCTGTAGGAAAGGGGAAAGCCAGTCACGTCCTTTCCCTGGTTGTCCCACATCGTGCCCCATGTAGATCACTTTTGCTTTGGCAAACTCACTTCTGGCCATATTACATAGAACATAGAACAGTACAGCACAGAACAGGCCCTTCGGCCCTCGATGCTGTGCCGAGCAATGATCACCCTACTCAAACCCACGTATCCACCCTATACCCGTAACCCAATAACCCCCCCCCCCTAACCTTACTTTTTAGGACACTGCGGGCAATTTAGCATGGCCAATCCACCTAACCCGCACATCTTTGGACTGTGGGAGGAAACCGGAGCACCCGGAGGAAACCCACGCACACACAGGGAGGACGTGCAGACTCCGCACAGACAGGGGTTATTGATGATTAAATCGGCCAAAGTACCATAAGACATGGGTGCAGAATAAGGCCAATTGGCCCATCGGGTCTGCTCTGCCATTCATTCATGGCTGTTACCTTTATCATCCCCATTCTCCTTCCTTCTCCCCATAACCACTGATCCCCTTATTAATCAAGAACCGATCTATCTCTGTCTTAAAGACACTCATTAATCTGGCCTCCGCTGCCTTCTGCGGCGAAGTGTTCCACAGATTCACCACCCTCTGGCTGAAGCAATTCCTCCTGATCCCTGTTTTAAAGGATCGTCCCTTTAGTCGGAGATTGTGCCCTCTAGTTCTGGTTTTTCTGGCTAGAGGAAACATCCTCTCCACATCCACGCCTGCCAGGCCTTGCAGTATCATGTAAGTGTCAATTAGAGCCCCCTTCGTCCAACTAAACTCCAGCGAGTACAGATCCAGAGTCCTCAACCGTTCCTCATATAACAAGTTCTTCATCCCAGGGACCACTCTTGTGGACTCCTGTGGACCCTTACCATGGCCAGAACATCCTTCCTTAAATATGGGGCACAGAATTGCTCACAATATTCGAAATGAGGTCTGACCAGAGCCTTTTGCAGCCTCAGAAGTACATCCCTGCTCTTGTATTCTAGCCCTCCCGACATGAATGCGAACATCGAATTTACCTTCCTAACTGCTGACTGAACCTGCACGTTAACCTGAAGAGAATCTTGTACAAGGACTCCCAAGTTCCTTTGTGCTTATGATGTCCTAAGCATTTTCCCATTTAGAAAATAGTCTATGTCTCCATTCCTCCTTCCAGAGTGCATAACCTCACACTTTCCCACATTGTATTCCATCTGCCACATTTGTGCCCACTCTCCTAGCCTGTCCAAGTCCTTCTGCAGCCCTCCTGCTTCCTCAATGTTGTTAACTTATTTCATTGTAATACCGTTACATCTAATTCCAGCTTCTCCCTCTCAAACTGCAGGGAAAATTCTATCACATTGTAGTCATTGTTCCCTTCACCTTTAGTTCCCTAATCAAGTCTGCCACATTGCACATCACCAAATCCAGAATTGTCTGTTCCCTAGTAGGCTCTGTCACAAGCTCCTCTAAATAACCATCTCTTAGACATCCCACAAATTCCTGTTCTTGGGATCCACTACCAACCAGATTTTCCCAGTCCACCTGCATATTGAAGTCCCCCATGATTATTGTAATATTGCCTTTTTTCTATGCCCTTTCTATCTCCTGTTTTACTTTCTGCCCCACATCCTGACTAATGCTTGGGAGCTTAGACATAACTCCAATCAGGGTCCTTTTTACCTTTGTGATTACTCAAGTCTACCTACAGAGATTCTGTGCCTTCTGATCCTATATTGCTTCTTTCTATCGCTTTAATTTCATTCCTTACTAACAATGCAATCCTGCCCCCTTTACTCATCTGCTTGTCTTTTCGATAGGACACATATTCTTGGATATTTAGATCCCAGCCCTGATCCCCTTGCACCCATGTCTCTGTGATGCCCACAACATCATACCGGCCAATTTCAATGTGCGCCAAATGTAGTTGTTTAAACAACTCCTCCAATTATCCTCCTTCCGTTTGTCACTGTAAACAACCACACAGTTCAAATAGACCATACCGTTAGCCACCGCAGCCACTGCTTGATGCATGAGTCGTTGAAATTTAGCTGGTTCATTTTAAAATCCAATCGGCATCACTTTACACTGATACAATCCCCTTGGACAATCCCCTTGGAGTCACAAACACAGATATCTCTTCAGAACTTGGCGTTAAAGTAACATGCCAGTGTCTCTTTGACAAGTTGATTTTCGAAATTCAAGAGGCATTGCTTATCCAATCGATACAGTCCTCTACCTGGGAATCAGATACAAATCCATTTTGGTGATGGCATTGACCTTCCACTAGTCTATACAGAACTGTGTTGTCCCAAATGGCTTAGGTCCGAACATGACCAGCGAACTTCAACTTCAGAATGAATGCATAGCTTGAGAGATGGTGAAGGAAGGAGGGGTTCAGATTTTTGGGTGATTGGGGGAGGTGGGACTACTACAAATTGGACGGTCTACATCTGGGCCGGGCTGGAACCAATGTCCTTGGGGTGCTTTTGCTAATGCTGTTGGGGAGAGTTTAAATAATGTGGCAGGGGGATGGGAACTGAATGAGGAGGTCAGCGGACAGTAAGGAGGTAGTAACTAAAGCCTGTAAGGAACTAGATCGTGAAGTCAGCGTGACTGAGGGGAAGAGTAGGCAGGGAGCAGATCATGAAAGCAAAGGGACTGGTGGTCTGAGGTGCATTTGTTTTAATGCAAGAAATGTAGTAGGTAAGACAGATGAACTTAGGGTTTGGGTTTGAGAGTATGATGTTATTGGTATTCAGAGACTTGGTTGAGGGAAGGGCATGATTGGCAACTAAATATCCCAGGATATTGATGCTTCAGGCGTGATAGAGAGGGAGGTAAAAGGGGTGGAGGAGTTGCACTATTGGTCAGGGAGGATATCACAGCTGTGCTCAAGGATGGACTATGGAGGACTCGAGCAGTGAGGCGATATGGGCAGAGCTCAGAAATAGAAAGGGTGCGGTAAGAATGTTGGGGCTGAACTACAGACCTCCCAACAGCGAACAGGAGATAGAGGTACAAATATGTAAACAGATTATGGAAAGATGTAGGAGCAACAGGATGGTGGTGATAGATTTTAACTTTCCCAACATTGACTGGGATACACTTAGTGTCAGAGGTCTAGATGGAGCAGAATTTGTAAGGAGCATCCAGGAGGGTTTTCTCAAGCAGTATGTAAATACTCCAACTCGGGAAGGGGCCATACTGGACCTGGTGTTGGGCAACGAGCCCGGCCAGGTGGTTGAAGGTTCAGTCGGGGATTACTTTGGGAATAGAGATCACAAATCTGTAAGTTTTAGAATACTCATGGGCAAAGACGAGAGTGGTCCTAAAGGAAGAGTGCTAAATTGGGGGAAGGCCAGCCGTACCAAAATTCGGCAAGAGCTAGGGAATGTGGATTGGGAGCAGCTGTTTGAAGGTAAATCTACATTTGATATGTGGGAGGCTTTTAAAGAGAGGTTGATTAGAGTGCAAGACAGACATTTCCCTGTGAAAATGAGGGATAGAAATGGCAAGATTAGGGAACCATGGATGACAGGTGAAATTGTGAGACTAGCTAAGAGGAAAAAGGAAGCATACATAAGGTCTAGGCGACTGAAGGCAGACGAAGCTTTGGAAGAATATCGGGAATGTAGGACTAATCTGAAACTAGGAATCAAGAGGGATAAATTAGGATTATTTTCATTAGAAATAAGGGGCAGCACGGTAGCATAGTGGTTAGCATCAATGCTTCACAGCTCCAGGGTCCCAGGTTCGGTTCCCGGCTGGGTCACTGTCTGTGAGGAGTCTGCACATCCTCCCCGTGTGTGCGTGGGTTTCCTCCGGGTGCTCCGGTTTCCTCCCACAGTCCAAAGATTTGCGCGTTAGGTGGATTGGCCAGGCTAAATTGCCCGTAGTGTCCTAAAAAAAAGTAAGGTTAAGGGGGAGTTGTTGGGTTACGGGTATAGGGTGGATACGTGAGTTTGAATGGGTGATCATTGCTCGGCACAACATCGAGGGCCGAAGGGCCTGTTCTGTGCTGTACTGTTCTAAATCTAAATCTAAATACAGAGGTTGAGGTCTACAAAACCATGAGAGGTATAGACAGGGTAGATTGCAAGAAGCTTTTTCCCAGAGTGGGGGACTCAATTACTAGGGGTCACGAGTTCAAGGTGAGAGAGGAAAAGTTTAAGGGAGATATGCGAGAGGGAGAGGATGGTGGGTGCCTGGAACGCATTGCCAGTGGAGGTGGTAGAGGCGGGCACGATAGCGTCATTTAAGATGTATCTAGACAGATACATGAATGGACAGGGGGCAGAGGGGTATAGATTCTTAGAAAATAGGTGACAGTTTTAGATAGAGGATCTGGATCGGCGCAGGCTTGGAGGCTGTAATTTTTCTTTGTTCTTTGTTCTACTCTTACTCAGCTCAATTAAATGATTCTCTGACATAAATTGGATTTCTACTTCTAGCCGAACTAGTTTCTGTGAGGTTAGTCATGTCATAATCTACACACAAGTATATGATGGTTCACAGACAGACACTGAATGACACATTGAACGACCAGTCGACACACAGAACACAGCAGCCAATCACCAGACAGGACATGGCCACTATAAAGCCAGAGGGCACTAGTTTTCCCGCTCTCTTGGGATGCAGCATCTGAGACAGCCAGAGCCCGTGAGCAGCAACATGAACATCCACCATGTGGTAGCAATATAGTCTGGTCAGGTTAGCCTCAGGTCTCCAGTCAACTCAGCATAGTGTCAACCCACCATTCAAATATGTTTAACAGTTCATAGTTCAATAAAATAGAGTTGCATTTCTACAAGTGCTGGAAGCCTGTCTCTCTCAATGCTATGGACACAGTCTTCGCAGGCCCAGCTTACCCAACACATCATGGTACCAGTGTGTGATGTTAGAGTTTGGCAGGCCTACCCTGAGATAGTCTGCCTTTGACCAGCGATCAGCCATCCAGTAATATGGACAGCGTCCGCCCTTCCCCACAGCTCCGCGTCGCCGGCAACCTCGGTGCCGACTGGAAGATTTTTAAGCAAACGTTTCAGCTGTACCTCGAAGCCACCAACCTGGAAGCCACGTCAGATGCCAGAAAGATCGCTCTTTCTCTCCACGACCGGGGACCATGCCATCCACGGTTTTCACTCCCTCACATTTGCTGAAGGTGAGGACAAGTCCAAGTTCAAGACAATCCTGCTCAAGTTCGACTGCCACTGTGTCATCGAAGTCAACGAGAGTTTTGAATGCTCCATATTTCAGCAGCGTTTGCAGGGTAAGGATGAACCTTTTCAATCTTTCCTAACCCATCCTCGCATCCTCGCGCAATCCTGTAATTACGGCTCCACCTCCGACTCCATGATCCGGGACCAGATCGTTTTTGGGGTGCACTCAGACCCCCTATGCCAGCAGCTCCTTAAAGTGAAGCAGCTTACCCTCGCTATAGCCATCGACACCTGCGTTCTGCATGAGCACGCTACTAACTGGTACTCGCACATTAAAGCGGCAGAGACGGCGTGGCAAGGCCCCCACGATGCGGAGTGGGTGCAGGCCGTAAAACAGCCCCAGGGCCTGAGTCTGGATGAGGCAGCCATTTCATGCGCTTTTCCCAGGCTCCTGCGCATGCACGCAATGACCGAGGGGACAGCGAGGCTGAGCACCGAGCTGCGCAGGTGAGCACAATGTTCGACCGCACCGCGCATGCGCTGTGGCGCATGTAGCGTCCTGCCATCAGCGTCACGATGTGCAACAACTGTGGCTCCTCCCACTTGAAGTGGCAATGTCCCGCAAAACCTCAACACTGTCTCCAATTTGGCAAGCTTGGGCACTATGCAGCCCTGTGCAGATCTGCTCAACTACCTGCCTCACATCGCTCCTAGCAGCAGCGCAGGAATGTCCAGTCCGTGCAACAAGCAGTTACAAATTCCGACTCCGACATGGTTCCATACCCCGACACCATGGATCTCAAAACCCCATTCACCAAGCATACGATGCTTCCCAAAAAAAGGCAAAGCCCTTCTCAGTGATGAGCATTGATCCGGATGATGAGTGGTGTGCCACCCTTACGGTCAACAAATCTCGCATCCGATTCAGGCTGGACACTGGCGCTTCAGCCAACCTCATTTCGCAGTCTGACCTGGACAACCTCCACGTCAAGACGACCATCCTGCCATCCGCCTGCCAGCTTCTCGAGTACAATGGCAGTGCTATTGCTGCCAGCGGCTCATGCCAGCTTGTGGTATCACACTATTCCTTAAAGGCCACCCTGCCCTTTGAGATAGTAGGGTCCACCAAAGCTTCCCTACTCGGTGCTCAGGCGCACAAGATCCTGAATCTCGTCCAAAGGGTTCACTCCATGTCACCCGCTGAGGCATCAGCCTCGCCAGACGCCGACTTTCAGACACAACTGAAGAACATCATCACTCGATACCACAGCGTCTTCGAGGGTATGGGCACACTCCCATACACGTACAAAACTTTTAAAAAACCGAATGATACGCCTGTGGTTCATGCACCCCACCAGGTGCTGGCACACCTTAAGGATCGCCTCAAGCAGCAGCTGCAGGACCTCCAGGACCAGGGCATTATCTCTAAGGTAACGGAGCCCACCGACTAGTTCAGCTCCGCGGTGTGTGTTAAGAAACAGTCAGGGGAACTGTGCATTTGCATCAACCCCAAAGATTTGAACCGTAACATCATGAGGGAACGCTGCCCTATCCCAAAGCGCGAAGAGCTCACCTGCGAAATGGCTTGCGCCACATTTTTCACAAAGTCGGACGCATCCAAGGGGTTCTGGCAGATACAACTTGCCACATCCACTAGGAAGATCTGCACCTTTAACACCGGCATTGTTACAACCAGATGCCATTTGGCATCATCTTCGCCTCGGTGGTTTC
The DNA here is from genome assembly GCF_902713615.1 of Scyliorhinus canicula. Taxonomy (NCBI): domain Eukaryota; kingdom Metazoa; phylum Chordata; class Chondrichthyes; order Carcharhiniformes; family Scyliorhinidae; genus Scyliorhinus; species Scyliorhinus canicula. The sequence goes on along the minus strand of NC_052158.1, from coordinate 51,534,778 downwards.
CCACCGAATGATAGAGCAAATGATGGTAGGCATCGAGGGGGTACGTAGATGACATCATTGTCTGGTCCACCACTCTGCAGGAACACATCGATAGACTCAAGCGCGTGTTCCAGAGGATCCACGAGCATGGCCTCCGCCTCAACAGAGCCAAATGCTCCTTTGGGCAAGCAGAAATAAAGTTCCTCGGCAACCACATTTGATCCTTTGGGTGAAGGCCCATGTTGAGAAAGGTTAATGACTCTCCAAAGGGAATCCTGCAACTTGGGAGTAATAACTGAATGTACCTGCCAGAGGATCTTCACGAGCAATCCACTTGTAACTTCGATGCCTGAGCATCCTGGAGTGACAGTCTACTTCAATGACCTTGACATTGGAAGCAAGGATCCTCATCTTTTATTTCATACCTTAATTTCTATTATTTTCACCTCCCAAACTGAACACTCATCCCAACCCAACAACCGTATCTCATAGTTCCACTCTCGTCTGACTCTCATTAAGTTGCAGATTTAAGAAGGGAACTGAAATTTCCCCATTGGCATGGTGGGAATTATTTTGTATCTCCAGAGCATTATTCATAGAAGAATCATAGAATCCCTAGTGCCGAAGGAGGCTATTCACCCCACTGAGACTGCACTGACCCTCTAAAACAGAACCCTACCCAGGCCCACACCCCACCCTGTCCCCGTAACCCCTTTGAACAGTAAGGGACAATTTAGCAAGGCCAGTCTACCTAACCGGCACATCTTTGGGCCTGTGGGAGGAAACTAGAGTACCCAGACACGGGGAGAACATGCAAACTCGACACATACAGTCAGCCAAGGCCGGAATTGAATCTGGTCCTTGAAACTGTGAGGCAGCAGTGATAACCACTGTGCCACTGTGCTCTCTGCACCTATGGCACACTAGCCCATTAACATTATCACCATCCTATCACCCCCTTCCCCCATCATCTTGCTACCTCTGCCGTGTTGTATCCAAGCAGAATGCTCGTCACTGAGGGCAGCTTGATGCAGAATGTGAGCGTGGGAATTTGGTGGGTGATATATTTTAAAGGTTAATTTTAAGGAATAATCTATTTCTAGTATATTTCATTTGCATTCAGCACTGAAGCATGATTTATTGTTAAAGTTCTTAATCAGAAGGGCTGCATGGGGCGCAGTGGTTAGCACTGCTGCCTCATGGCGCCGAGGTCCCAGGTTCGATCCTGGCCTCGGGTCACTGTCCGTGCGGACTTTGCACATTCTCTCCGTGTCTGTGTGGGTCTCACCCCCACAATCCTGCTCTTATCTTTTATGTATCTATGTAACCCAAAAAGATGTGCAGAGTTGTGAATTGGGCACGGTAAATTGCCGCTTAATTAGAAAAAAAAATTGGGTACGCCAAATTAAAAATAAAGTCCTGAATCAAGGATGAACAACATCTCTGCTGGTCCGACAGCTACAGCTACTTAATTAGGAAGTGTGGTGGAGCTCATTTAACTAGATGGCAATTCTTGCTCATGCCCATGGAATACTGGATAACACCAATACAAGTGGCCTGGATAAGAACACCAAGCAAACAAGCCCAAAAGCAGCAGCCCTTTACCAGCACGGTATCGCAGTGGTTAGCCGTGCTGCCTCATGTTGCCGAGGTCCCAGGTTCTATCCCGGCTCTGGGTCACCGTCGATGTTGAGTTTGCACAATCTCCCCTTGTTTGCTTGGATCTTGCCCCCACAACCCAAAGATGTGCAGGGTAAATGGATTGGCCAAGCTAAAATTGCCTCTTAATTGGACAAAATGATTTGGGTACTCTTAATTTATTTTTAAAACATAGCCGCCCTTTATTAAATGCAGCTCGGCATGTAGCGGAGATTTGGTGAGTGAGGGAATTCAGTACAGTGAGGAAAGAGGTTTGGTTCTGACTTTTACATCAATGGCGTGAACCCAGAATCCAACCAGAGACCCGTGGAATGTTGGAGCTGAAGCCTAAAAGCATGGAATAGCTGAGCAGGTAGGTGAGTGATCGCTAAGTATGAAGTCTCTTGTTTCTCTTACTCTAAATGGGGTCAGTGGTTTAATTTGATATTGGGGTGTATTGACCTAAATTTACAGCCTAACGAGATGAACCATTTGATAACATGAATGATAAGCATCGAGTACTATTTCTAAATGCAATTATACTATTTCTAAATGCAATTAGTTAAATTGAACATAATAACATTTTCTGGGCAGGAGATTGCAGCTGCATTTGGTGGGTTCTCGTTGTCACTTGTGTGATCGACGGCAACTACACGAGCAGTGAATGCCGCTTCAGGAACTTTGACTCAGAATTATGAGGAGGGTCTGAGGTTCAGGTATTGCAATGCATCAAGCAGGAGTAAATTCACATTACAACTTTCATTCTAGAAGGCAGTCACGTCCTTCATTCTGACATCTTCAGATTTGGTCCGTGTTCAGGGATGGGAATGTGTGAAATCGAGTGAGGCAAGTCGGAGAAACCAACTGCAGAAATGAAGGAGTTAATTCTCTTGCAATTGTCCAAGTTAAGTGCAATGAATGCCTTCGAGTCAAGTTTTTAGAGCAGTATGTTTAAGTGCCAACAAGTGCAGGCCATTGTACAATTGGCAATACGCAATAAAACAGGATTAATTAAAACCCTCTTAGTAAAGGAACAGTTTGGCAATAATCATCAGAATATGATATAATATTATCATATTGAGCTTGAGACTGGCAGATATGCATCTAGGACTGGTATCTTCAACATATGTAAAGACAATTAAAAAGATATGGAAAAAGTGTTGTCTTAAGTGGGTTGTAGAAATGGGTTAAAGGTCAGACAGTAGAGATCTGGTAGACTTTTAAGGGGACATTTCATAACTTTCAACAAAAATATATATTCCATTGAGAAAGAAAGACGAAGAGCCACAGATAACTAAGGAAGTTGAAGACAGTTTAACTTGAAAGAAAAGTGCACGAATTAGTGGTAGGTCAGAAGGTTGGACATAACTTAGAAAGAAACAAATAATGACTAACAAAAATTAATAGAGAATTTGTAGTCTGAGGGAAAGCTAACTAGAAATCTAAACGCAAAGAGTAAGAGTGACATTTAAAATTGAAAAGGTTAACTAAAGTGAAAGTTTATACCTTAGTAGGTTAGGTTCGGGAATTAACACTGGGTAATGAGTTAGCAGAAACATCAACTTTGTGTCAGTCTTCATTTTATAAGACAAACAAGATCCCGAGAATACTTGAAAATCAAAAGGTCAAAGAGAGGAGGTAACATTTAAAAAAAAGATTTAAAAAACATGTAGAGTACCCAATTCATTTATTCCAATTAATAGGCAATTTAGTGCAGCCAATCCATTTACCCTTCACATCTTTGGGTTGTGGGCGTGAAACCCACCTAAACACGGGGAGAATGTGCAAACTCCGCACAGACAGTGACCCAGAGCCGGGATGGAATCTGGGCCCTCAGCACCATGAAGCAACAGTGCTAACCACTTCACCACCTTACTGCAAGAGAGGGAGTAACTTAAAGTCATAAAAATTTCGGGAGAAACGTTCCCAATGGACTGGTAAATCTCAGATTCTCTGAGAACGCTTGGGTGGGCTGAGGATGTTGGAAAAAAGCTGGAAGCTAGAGGCTAGTAAGCAGAACAATAAACGCTGGCCGAGCCAGCGGCACACACATCCCATAAATTAATTGTTAACATCTGTTGGGTGGTAAATGTTAGAAGCCATTTTGAGCAGCTAACAGCAAATCATCCAAAAAATCATAATGCAACCACAACAGGGTTAACATGATTTTGTAACAGAGAAGTGGTGCTTCACCGATTTATAGCAAATAAAATGCAAAGCAGATAAAGGAGAATCTGTAGATATAATGTGGGGAAAGCATTAAGCGACCCAGCACTGTACTAACCAGTATTCTGCACTAAATAGAATTTTGGATAGTGTGATTTATTCTATTAGTCTGCTAAAAGTAGATTATTTAAAAATGTTAATAATGTAATCAGTAAACTGCAAACATACTCATGGGCTTTGCATGTAAATTGGGGACATAGTGGCATTTCTCCTGGACGTGTAATCCAGAGATCCAGGACAATGCATTGGTGACTTGGGTTCGATCCCACCATGGAAGATGATGAAACTTGAATCCCTTTCTGCCACCTTTCCCCCACTGTGCTGTTTATTTGTGTGTGTAGATAATGGGATGAGTTAGAAAGCAAGAGTGTTTGAAAAACGATAGCAGATAGAATATGCAACTGACTATCTGTTTAATTATAATACTACACATCATAAAAGGTTACTTATGTTGCAAAGTTACAAACTTAGCGATTGTAGTGTATTGAGCTCAATCAAGGACTAAAATCAAATCTAATTTTACCTATGTTGTACCTGTGTCAAGTAGGGCTGAAATTGACAGCTCACTTGCCCGGGGTGCCGTGACGTAGCTTGGGGGCTCATCCGGGTTCGGCATTCCTCAGGGGCACTGCATTGAACCACCCCCCCCCCCCCCCCAAATCATCCTTCATCTAACGTTTTCCCTCTTTTCCCTCTTTTCTCCGCCCCCACACCTGGGGTAAACACAGAACCTAAACTGCACTGTAAATCTATGCCAGTGCACAGGGGGATCAAATAGCTCTGGAACAAAGGGCAGGATGAAGAGAATGTGAAAGAGAGAGAGGAGAAAGGGGGAGGGAGTAGAAAGGGGGAGGGAGGAGAAAGAGGCCCAGGGAGTGGGGAGGCAGAATTAATCCAAATTCCTGCTTATTTCCTCAGACTCTTCAAAAGATTGTTTCTCCCCAGGATTAGAAAAGGTGCCTTTATAATTCACAGCGCAGAACCCTTTCTGCGCTGTGAATTATAAAGGCAGAACCCAGAAACTTTGCCAAAAGTTTTTTCCTCTCTATCTTTTTCCTGTTGTTGTGAAACTGACCTGAAATCGCAGAGGCTGAAGCTGAAATAGACAAATCCAGACACATCTCCCACCCCAGGATCCCAGCATTTCCCTCTGCATTCTAACCAGGCAATATTCTGAGGGGCTGGTTTAGCTCACCAGGCTAAATCGCTGGCTTTTAAAGCAGGCCAGCAGCACGGTTCAATTCCCGTACTAGCCTCCCCGGACAGGCGCCGGAATGTGGCGACTAGGGGCTTTTCACAGTAACTTAATTGAAGCCTACTCGTGACAATAAGCGATTTTCATTTCATTTCCTGGGTTTAGGCAGATTGCAATATACTCACCAAAGCCCTGCTCTCAGCCAGAGGACGGACGGGACTCCCTCTCTCTGTCTCTCTGTCTGTCCCCACAATCTCCCTCTCTCTCTCTCTCAAACTAAGACAAGGCAGCTGGGAGGAAGGGGAGCCTTGAGGAAGATCTGCTGATGCCCCCATCCAATGGATGCCTGGGGCCAACGCACCGTCGCCCACCCCCCTCTTCACGCCGCTGCCCCCTACCCCAACCCCCCCACCACCCCTACCCCCTCCAATGCCGCTACCCCCTCCAACGCCCCTACCCCCCTCACTACCCCTACCCCCCTCACCACCCCTACCCCCCTCCACACCACCCCTACCCCCACCACCCCTAACCCCCACCGCCCCTACCCCCTCACCACCACCCCTACTCCCCCTCCCCACCACACCTCCCCCCTCCCCACCACCCCTACCCCCCACTACCCCTAGCCCCCCAACGCCCCTACCCCCAACACCCAACCCCCCTCACCACACCTACCCCCCTCCAACGCCCCTACCGACCCACCACCCCTACCCCCACAACCCCTACCCCCCTCACCACCACCCCTACCCCCCCTCCCCACCACCCCTACCCCCCTCCACACCACCCCAACCCCCCCCACCACCCCTACCCCCCACCACTCCAACACCCCCCCCACCGCCCCTACCCCCAACACCCCTACCCCCCACACAACCCCTACCCCACTCCAATGCCCCTATCCCCCTCACCACCCTTACCCCTTGCCACACCACCCCTCCTCCTCCCACCACCCCTACCCACCCACCACCCCTACCCCCCAATGCCCCAACCCCCCTCACCACCCCTACCCCCCTCCAACGCCCCTACCCCCCTCACCACGACCCCTACCCCCCTCCCACCACCCAAACCCTCCTCCCCACCACCCCTACCCCCACCACACCATCCCTACCCCCCACGACCCCTACCCCCCAACACCCCTACCCCCCCAATGCCCCTACCCCCCTCACTACCCCTACCCCCCTCCAACGCCCCTACCCCCTCACCACCCCTACCCCCTCCACACCACCCCTCCCCACCACCCCTACCCCCCACCACCCCTACCCCCCACCACCCGTACCCCCCTCACCAGCACCCCTACCCCCCTCCCACCACCCCTACCTCCCTCCCCACCACCCCTACCCCCCCAGCACCCCTACCCCCCTAACCACCCCTACCCCCCTCACCACGACCCCTACCCCCCTCCCCATCACCCCTACCCCCCTCACCACCCCTACCCCCCCCTCCACACCACCCTCCCACCACCCCTACCCCCCACCACCCCTACCCCCCACCACCCGGACCCCCTCCACCAGCACCCCTACCCCCCTCCCCACCACCCCTACCTCCCTCCCCACCACCCCTACCCCCCCCAGCACCCCTACCCCCCTAACCACCCCTACCCCCCCTCACCACGACCCCTACCCCCCTCCCCATCACCCCTACCCCCCTCCCCACCACCCCTACCCTCCCACCACCCCTACCCCCCACCACCCACCACCCCTACCACCCTCACCACCCCTAGCCCCCTCCAACGGCGCTACCCCCTCCAACGCCGCTCTCAACGCCGCTACCCCCCCTACCTCTCATGCCGCTACCCGCCCACCTCTCATGCCGGTAACCCCCCCACCTCTCAACGCCGCTACCGCCACCCACCCTCAACGCCGGTACCCCCCCTACCTCTCACGCCTACCCCACCCGCTACCCCCCCCACCTCTCAATGCCGGTACCCACCCCCCCACCTCTCAACGCCGCAACCCCCCCCTCTCAATGCCGGTACCCCCACCTCTCAACGCCGTACCCCCCCTACCTCTCAACGCCGCTACCCCCCCCCACCTCTCAATGCCGCTACCCCCCTCTTTCTCCTCTCAATGCCTACCCCCCACCTCTCAACGCCGCTACCCCACCCCACCTCTCAATGCCGCTACCCCCCTCTCTCTCTCTCAACGCCACTACCCCCCTCTCTCTCAACGCCGCTACCCCCCCCCTCTCTCAACGCCGCTACCCCCCCTCTCTCAACGCCGCTACCCCCCTCTCTCTCTCAATGCCGCTACCCCCCTCTCTCTCAACGCCGCTACCCCCCTCTCTCCTCTCTCATGCTGCTACCACCCCCCCTCTCTCAACGCTGCTACCCCCCTCTCTCTCTCTCAACGCCGCTACCCCCCCTCTCTTAACGCCGTACCGCCCCCTCCTCTCAATGCTGCTACCCCCTCTCTCTCAACGCCGCTACCCCCCCTCTCTCTCTCAACGCCGCTACCCCCTCTCTCTCTCAACGCTGCTACCCCCCTCTCTCTCTCTCAACGCCGCTACCCCCCCCCCCTCTCTCTCTCTCAACGCCGCTACACCCCTCTCTCAACGGCGCCACCCTCTCTCCCTCATGCCGCTACCCCCCCCTCTCTCTCACGCCGCTACCCCCCTCTCTCTCTCTCTCATCACGCCGCTACCCCCCCCCCCCCCCCCCCTCTCTCTCAACGCCGCTACCCCCCCCCTCTCAACGCCGCTACCCCCCACTCTCTCTCACGGCGCTACCCCCCTCTCTCTCTCAACGCCGCTACCCCCCTCTCTCTCTCAACGCCGCTACCCCCCCCCCCTCTCTCTCAACGCCGCTACCCCCCTCTCTCTCAATGCCGCTACCCCCCTCTCTCTCTCTCAACGCCACTACCCCCCCCTCTCTCTCAACGCCGCTACCCCCCTCTCAACGCCGCTACCCCACTCTCTCTCAACGCCGCTACCCCCCCCTCTCTCAACGCCGCTACCCCCTCTCTCTCAACGCCGCTACCCCCTCCTCTCAACGCCGCTACCCCCCCCCTCTCTCAACGCCACCCCCCCTCTCTCTCTCAACGCCGCTACCCCCCCCCCTCTCTCTCATGCCGCTACCCCCCCTCTCTCTCTCAACGCTGATACCCCCCCTCCTCTCTCAACGCCGCTACCCCCCCTCTCTCTCAACGCCGCTACCCCCCCTCTCTCTCAATGCCGCTACCCCCCTCTCTCTCTCTCAACGCCACTACCCCCCCCTCTCTCTCAACGCCGCTACCCCCCCTCTCTCAACGCCGCTACCCCCACTCTCTCTCAACGCCGCTAACCCCCCCTCTCTCAACGCCGCTACCCCCCTCTCTCTCACCGCCGCTACCCCCCTCTCTCTCAACGCCGCTACCCCCCCTCTCTCAACGCCGCTCCCCCTCTCTCTCTCAACGCCACTACCCCCCTCTCTCTCAATGCCGCTACCCCCCCTCTCCTCTCAACGCGCTACCCCCCTCTCTCTCAACGCCGCTACCCCCCTCTCCTCTTTCAATGCCGCTACACCCCTCTCTCTCAATGCGCTACCCCCCTCTCTCTCAACGCTGCTACCCCCTCTCTCTCTATCAACGCGCAACCCCCCCCACCTCTCAACGCCTGTACCCCCCCACCTCTCAACGCCGCTACCCCCCACCTCTCAATGCCGCTACCCCCCTCTCTCTCTCTCAACGCCGCTACCCCCCCCTCTCTCAACGCCGCTACCCCCCTCTCAATGCCGCTACCCCCTCTCTCTCAACGCTGCTACCCCCTCTCTCTCTCAATGCCGCTACCCCCTCTCTCTCAACGCCGCTACCCCCCTCTCTCTCAATGCCGCTACCCCCTCTCTCTCAACGCCGCTACCCCCCCTCTCTCTCTCTCTCAATGCCGCTACCCCCTCTCTCTCAATGCTGCTACCCCCCCCCGCACTTGATGTAAGTAACTGAACAGCGTCAACCATCATCAATGGTTGACGCCGTTCTAAACCTACTTTGATTTTCGCCGATGTGACCCGTGGCCGGACAATAATTCAGCATAACATAAACTGACATCCCGCCGGCGCCAGCTGTTCTCCGAGGCGGCCGGCGGGATTTGCACAACGACGTTTTATGGTGGGTGGGATAATTCCTAACATGGCGGGAGCGGGAATAAGCCCGCCGGGCTGATTCTCCGACCCTGCGTGGGGTTGGAGAATTTCGCCCATGATGTATTAGTTGAATGCTTGTATCTGTTAGAAACACAGGAGAGCCCATGAGCAAATAGTCCAGCTGGCGTAGCATCAGAAGTACTTTCTGGTTGGGCAGCACAGTGGTGCAGTGGTTAGCACTGCTGCCTTATGGCACTGTAGGCCTGGGTTCGATCCCGGCCCTGGGCCACTGTCCATGTTAAGTTTTCACATTCTCCCCGTATCTGCATTCTTCCAATATGGAAGCATTGATTTGTCCAGCTCTCTTAACCACTGTTCAGTAACAATACCACGGTGCTACTATCTTTCAATGAGGTGTTGTAGTGAAAGATGTTGGGCTGGATTCTCCGTCAGTGATACTCAGGGATTATGGAGTGAGTGTAGGTAAATTGGACTGAGGAAACAAAATCAGCCATGATACAGTTAAATGTGGAAGTATCTGGCGGCACGATGGCACAGTGGCTACCACTGCTACCTCAGTGCTAGGTTTGATTACCACCTTGGGTGACTGTCTGCGTGGAATTTGTACATTCTTCTCGTGAACGCATGGGTTTCCTCCGGGTGCACCTCATAGTCAAAAGAACTGCAGGTTTGGTGGATTGGCCATGCTAAATTACCCCTTAGTGTCCACAAATGTGCAGGTTTGGAGGGTTACGAGGATATAGGGCAGCACGGTAGCATTGTGGATAGCACAATTGCTTCACAGCTCCAGGGTCCCAGGTTCGATTCCAGCTTGGGTCACTGACTGTGCGGAGTCTGCACATCCTCCCCCTGTGTGTGTGGGTTTCCTCCGGGTACTCCGGTTTCCTCCCACAGTCCGAAGATGTGCAGGTTAGGTGGATTGACCATGATAAATTGCCCTGAGTGTTGGGTGGGGTTACTGGGTTATGGGGATAGGGTGGAGGTGTTGACCTTGGGTAGGGTGCTCTTTCCAAGAGCCGGTGCAGACTTGATGGGCCAATGGTCTCCTTCTGCAGTACATTCTATGTAATCTATGATATAGGTGGGGAGTGGGCCCAGGTCGGGTGCTCTTTCAGAGGGTCAATGCAGACTTGATGTCTGAATGGCCTCCTTCTGCATTGTGGGATTCTAAATACGGGGGTCTGTGCCTTATGCAGATGTTCCCGCTCGATATCCTGGCATCTGTCTGATGCATCACATATCCTCAGTCCTTTATTGGGCCATGTTTTGACCCAGAAAGATCCCGACTTCTTAGTCACCAAGGTCATCTCTTCCGAAACGAATGCCATCCACAACACCAAATGAACTGCGATCAAGCTGGCCTTTGGGTCCTCAAGTATTGAAGTCTTCCATGTGTGGAGTCCACAGCCATTGAGTCTACCACCATTGATACCCATCATTATTGGAGTTTTTCATGATCAGCTGACAGGCAGAGAGAGACACAAGCAGAGAGAGAGAGGAGACAGGCAGAGAGTGCGAGCGAGACAGACAGGCAGAGGAGAGAGGCAGAGAGAGAGAGAGAGGAGAGAGAGAGAGAGACAGGCCGAGAGAGACACAGGCAGAGAGAGACACAGGCAGAGAGAGACAGGCAGAGAGAGAGACAGGCAGAGAGAGAGAGAGACAGGCAGAGAGAGAGTGAGAGACAGGCACAAGAGAGAGAGAGAGACAGGCAGAGAGAGAGAGACAGAGAGAGAGAGAGGCAGCGGGAGAGGGAGAGACAGGCAGAGAGAGACAGCCAATTGAGTAATTTGTATTGATAACACCCTGGGCTGTTTGGTTGGGATGTATGTTCTAATCCCACAGTTATGGGCCAGGGTTTAGAAAACTCCAAAGTATATCATGGAGTTCACCTGACCTACAACTGTTTATTGATTTTGGTTACGGTGAGATGAAGGGCCTGCCTTACAGGTGTTATTCAACAGGGGCCTTAAGCACTTTTAATCAAAACCACCTTTAGTCTACGAATTTAGTTAACATTTTTATAAACACACACAGTAAGCATTTTTATCAACTATAAACATAAATACCCACACAGCTACAGTACTCTATGTATAACTCTTAATAAATTCCCCCTTTAACTGTTCCAATTTATAACAAAATCCCATAAACCAGTACCCTCTTTTAAAGGTGGCCCAGCACACAGCACTCAAGACCTGCTTTGGATGCTCTTGTTTACTTTCCAAAATAGCAGGTTTGAATTCATTCCAGAAATCAATTATTTTTTATTATTTATCAAGCAGCTTGGAAACAGCTTTTAAAATGAAGCTAGAGAGACAAGCCAACACATTTCTCTTTCTGAGTACAGCAGCCAAAATGTGAAAATGAAAGCAAAAACTCAGAGCCACAAACAAGCCCCAAACGAAAGTGAAAGTAAACCATCTCACAGAGCCACAGCCCAGCTCACCCACACTGTGACATCACTGAAGCCATGTGATAAGACAGAAACAAATACTGAAAACGTGTCTGCTCTCTCTCATCTAAAATAACTGAAGATACTATTTCTAAGAAAACAAGAGGCATTTTCCCCAGTGTCCTGGTCAACATGTCTCCCTCAATAAAGTTAGTAAGGCAGATTTGCTGGTCCTTTGCCTTGTCTTTAGTGAGAGCTTTCTGTGTGCAAGTTGGCTGCCACCTTTCCGACATTCAGCTCTTCAAAAAGTACTTATTAGCTGTGAAGTGCCGGAGGTGGACTGAGACAATGAAAAGACCTTGATAAATACAAATATTTCTGGGTTTCCTTTCATTGCCTGCTTTGGAATCCTCCCCACTGTTGTCCTGTACTGGATTCTCAGCCAATGTGTCGGCTGGAGCAGTTCTAATGCATCCCTCCCATTCAGCTCAGAGTGGGTGTGCTGTATCATGGCCATCTGATATATTCTTCACACCTTCCCTCTGCAGTGTGGAACAACAAATAGTGACATTACTTGTTGTTCCTTCACACAAGTGACCTTGATGGTAGTGAGGACGATGGAGAGGCAGGAGGGAGTGAATACTATCCGCAGCCTGAGCTCTTCAGCAGCAGTGAATCTACTGAATCTCTGCCCACCCACACATTACATGGAGGAATTAAATAGCGGGATCCCTGCAGTTGGATCAGGATTCTCATTTCCTTTGGTATGTATTAATGGCCTCAAATTAGATACACAGGAACAATTTCAACATTTGCAGTTGGCACTAAAGTTGCAAGCATTGTAAACTGTGAAGAGGATAGTTATAGACTTCAAGAGACGGTCGGGGTTGGTGGAATAGACGAACAAGAGGCAGATGAGGCATTGCAGGGCGTAGTGGTCTTTTTGGAAAGAAGAATGTGGGAAGACAAACTGAAAAAGAAAAGATATGATTCTGAAGGAGAGGTAGGAGGTGAGTTATCTCATTGTGTGTGTGCGCCAAAATCATTGGTGGCAGGGCAGATAGTCACGGAGATTAATTCGGGACTGGGATCCTGGCACTTAAAAATAGAGGCATAGAGCACAACAGTTCGGAGGTTACCTTGACAATCATGAGGTCTAGTGGCGTAGTGGGTGGCACGCCTGCCTCTGAGCCAGAAACTCTGGGTTCAAATCCCATCTGAGGACTTCTTAGCCAAGGAAGGTGCATTCATTGTGCAGCTAAACAGGTTGACTATCAAACTGGAGAATCCTTCCAACACATCAATGGCTGGCGGTCAGAGTGGGAGATACTCCTGGTCAGACATGCTTGATGGGTCCCTCAAGCAGTAAGCCCCTGGCAACTGACTAGTTCCGGAAATAACTGGCTACTAAAGTCTGAGGCACTAGCTGCTGGAAGGGAATTGGAATGGAATCATGATTCTGGACACCACATTTTAGGATGTGTGAGGGCATGCGTCCACCATCTTAAACGTTCACTCCCTCTGCCATGATGCTCTCTATAAAGATGAGTTTCAGCAACTCGCTAAGCCTCCTGTAACGGCACATTCCAAATACAGGCTCTACCAGCTCGTATCACAAGGGCACAAACGCATGCGAACGGCAACATATCAACTTTCCCCTCCAAGCCACATACTCCGGACTTACCTGGAACTGTGTCACAAATGCTGTAAGTACCTCCCTAACTGCACTGTGGGTTTCCTGTACAGCGCAGGCGCAGCTGTTTCAGAAGAAAGCTCACTACCACATCCAGGGCAATTAGGGATTTCTGATAGCCACCATTTACAGAACATGCCTGACATTCATGTGCAGTGAAGTCACTGGACTGAATAATGGGATGGGTGTACATGGGTACACGCTGCAGAGCTGCCTGTCCTGAGTCCCTCCCCATGTCCTATTCCACAGGAGGAACAAAACAGTTCAGACCAGTATTCCTATTTCCCCGTTACACTGGAGTTGCATTAAAGTACACAATATTCCTATTTCCCTGTTTTTTCCCCCCTCTGCCTTCCTGGGAAAGCAACTTTCCAAACCCATTGTATCACTGCCCGTGCCGTGTCACTCAACACTCCAGTGAGCTGCAACAGATTTGCAATTGATCAAGAGTGGAATCCAGCGTCCTAGAGAGCCTAGGGACATGCTTGTCTGAGAGATGCTGCAGCATCAATACTGCAATTCACTGCTCCACTTCTAAATGGAAGAACAGAAATTGTATTGAAGAATCACAGAATCACAGAGTGCGAAGAGGTCCCTGGCCCATCGTGTCTGACCGACTGTAAAAAACACCTGACCTACCTACTAATCCCATTTACCAGCACGTGATGTGCGAAGTGCTCATCCAGGTATTTGTAAAGGATGCCATGTCCAGCCTCCCAGGCAGAGTATTCCAGTGTATTCCAGTTCATCATCACACTCTGGGTAAAAAGCCCCCAAAACCTCCCCCCCTTCCCTTGAACTTGTGTCCCCTCGTAACTGACCGTTCAACTAAGGGGAGCAGCTGCTCCTATCCACCCTGTCCATGTCCTGTCCTAATCTTGCACACCTCGATTAGGTCACCTCTCAGTCTTCTCTGCTCCAGCGAAAACAGCCCAAGCTTATCCAACCTCTCTTCATAACTTAATGTTCCATCCCAGGAACCAGCCTAGTGAAATGCCTCTGCACCCAATCCAGTGCAATCACATCATTCCTGTAATGTGGCGACCAGAACTGCACACAATACTCCAGCTGTGGCTCGCCAAAGTCTATACACCTCCAATGAGGCATGGTCCTATTCAAAGACTCAGAGAGTGAGGTTACCTGGAGATACACAAGCAGTGAGGACAAATAGAAATCAGCACAGTTTTGAAACATTTTACAGAATTCAAGGATTGATAAATTGTGACTCACCAGGAACGCCGCTCCAGTGCATGTCAGGAACCGCAACACAATGTTTGGTAATGTTTTACACAGAATGAGAGCTAGATAGAGACTCACCGGGAACACCTATAATAGCCAGCAGGGGATAGTAGACAAGTTGTATGTCCCGGAGCAGACTTAGAACTTTAAACTCATCTGCAAAACAAAAATGGGCAGTCTTGGTTGTAACATTCATAGTCCTTGTTCCCAGATTTGGATCCATTCTCATGGTCATTGTTCACTGTGCCAGAGGTGACGCTCCCACTAATACTGGAGATTGACACGTTGACATAAAGACAATCTTTATTGCCGAGAGAAAACCCCCCAGTGAAACAATTAATGCCCGTGGAGGCAGACATTAACTACAGTCACTGAACAAACAAGTCCAGTTAACTCCTTCCATTCCAACACAATTTATATCTCAAAATATAGTGAATCAGATATTGTACAGAACATATTTTTAACAATTTGGGATTTACAGTAAATGTGAAGTCTGAAATGGCGTGAGATTAGAACATGTCATTCACATGTTGCAGTCAATTCAACGAGATAAATCTCCCAGCTAGTGCTACTCTCAGTCCTGTCATTGGAAGCATGCAATTGAGCAGATTGGAGATTGCTTATTGATTATGCTGCAGACTCGACAGTCCCTGTGAATACTTACAAATTGCTGCCAACGCCCATATCATAGAATCATAGACACTTTACAGTGCAGAAAGAGGCCATTCGACCTAATGAGTCTGCACCGACCCTCTGAAAGAGC